>NW_027619804.1:0-30103 GCF_964187855.1 Myxine glutinosa
TGTGGAAAAAACACTTTTTGCACTTGTGATAGTGTTGAAAAACCACTTTTCGCACTTGTGTTGGTGCAGGAAACCACTTTTGCACTTGTATTAGTGTGGAAAAACCACTTTTCACACTTGTGTTAGTGTTGAAAAACCACTTTTCGCACTTGTGTTGGTGCAGGAAACCACTTTTGCACTTGTATTAGTGTGGAAAACCACTTTTCGCACTTGTGTTAGTGTTGAAAAACAACTTTTCGCACTTGTGTTAGTGTTGAAAAACCACTTTTCGCACTTGTATTAGTGTGGAAAAAACACTTTTTGCACTTGTGATAGTGTTGAAAAACCACTTTTCGCACTTGTGTTGGTGCAGGAAACCACTTTTGCACTTTTATTAGTGTGGAAAAACCACTTTTCGCACTTGTGTTAGTGTTGAAAAACCACTTTTCGCACTTGTGTTGGGGCAGGAAACCACTTTTGCACTTGTATTAGTGTGGAAAAAACACTTTTCGCACTTGTGTTAGTGTTGAAAAACCACTTTTCGCACTTGTGTTAGTGTTGAAAAACCACTTTTCGCACTTGTGTTGGTGCAGGAAACCACTTTTGCACTTGTATTAGTGTGGAAAAAATACTTTTTGCACTTGTGATAGTGTTGAAAAACCACTTTTCGCACTTGTGTTAGTGTTGAAAAACCACTTTTCGCACTTGTGTTGGTGCAGGAAACCACTTTTGCACTTGTATTAGTGTGGAAAAACCACTTTTCGCACTTGTGTTAGTGTTGAAAAACCACTTTTCGCACTTGTATTAGTGTGGAAAAACCACTTTTCGCACTTGTGTTGGTGCAGGAAACCACTTTTGCACTTGTATTAGTGTGGAAAAACCACTTTTCGCACTTGTGTTAGTGTTGAAAAACCACTTTTTGCACTTGTGTTGGTGCAGTAAACCACTTTTGCACTTGTATTAGTGTGGAAAAACCACTTTTCGCACTTGTGTTAGTGTTGAAAAACAACTTTTTGCACTTGTGTTAGTGTTGAAAAACCACTTTTCGCACTTGTATTAGTGTAGAAAAAACACTTTTTGCACTTGTGATAGTGTTGAAAAACAACTTTTCGCACTTGTGTTGGTGCAGGAAACCACTTTTGCACTTGTATTAGTGTGGAAAAACCACTTTTCGCACTTGTGTTAGTGTTGAAAAACCACTTTTCGCACTTGTGTTAGTGTTGAAAAACCACTTTTCGCACCTGTGTTGGTGCAGGAAACCACTTTTGCACTTGTATTAGTGTGGAAAAACCACTTTTCGCACTTGTGTTAGTGTTGAAAAACCACTTTTCGCACTTGTGTTAGTGTTGAAAAACCACTTTTCGCACTTGTGTTGGTGCAGGAAACCACTTTTGCACTTGTATTAGTGTGGAAAAAACACTTTTTACACTTGTGATAGTGTTGAAAAACCACTTTTCGCACTTGTGTTAGTGTTGAAAAACCACTTTTCGCACTTGTGTTGGTGCAGAAAACCACTTTTGCACTTGTATTAGTGTGGAAAAACCACTTTTCGCACTTGTGTTAGTGTTGAAAAACCACCTTTCGCACTTGTGTTGGTGCAGGAAACCTCTTTTGCACTTGTATTAGTGTGGAAAAACCACTTTTCGCACTTGTGTTAGTGTTGAAAAACCACTTTTCGCACTTGTGTTAGTGTTGAAAAACCACTTTTCACACTTGTGTTGGTGCAGGAAACCACTTTTGCACTTGTATTAGTGTGGAAAAAACACTTTTAGCACTTGTGTTAGTGTTGAAAAACCACTTTTCACACTTGTATTAGTGCAGAAAAAACACTTTTTGCACTTGTGATAGTGTTGAAAAACCACTTTTCACACTTGTGTTGGTGCAGGAAACCACTTTTGCACTTGTATTAGTGTGGAAAAACCACTTTTCGCACTTGTGTTGGTGCAGGAAACCACTTTTGCACTTGTATTAGTGTGGAAAAAATACTTTTTGCACTTGTGATAGTGTTGAAAAACCACTTTTCGCAGTTGTGTTAGTGTTGAAAAACCACTTTTCGCACTTGTGTTGGTGCAGGAAACCACTTTTGCACTTGTATTAGTGTGGAAAAACCACTTTTCGCACTTGTGTTAGTGTTGAAAAACCACTTTTCGCACTTGTGTTGGTGCAGGAAACCACTTTTGCACTTGTATTAGTGTGGAAAAAACACTTTTTACACTTGTGATAGTGTTGAAAAACCACTTTTCGCACTTGTGTTAGTGTTGAAAATCCACTTTTCGCACTTGTGTTGGTGCAGGAAACCACTTTTGCAGTTGTATTAGTGTGGAAAAAACACTTTTCGCACTTGTGTTAGTGTTGAGAAACCACTTTTCGCACTTGTGTTAGTGTTGAAAAACCACTTTTCGCACTTGTGTTTGTGTTGAAAAACCACTTTTCGCACTTGTGTTGGTGCAGGGACCACTTTTGCACTTGTATTAGTGTGGAAAAAACACTTTTTGCACTTGTGATAGTGTTGAAAAACCACTTTTCGCACTTGTGTTAGTGTTGAAAACCCACTTTTCGCACTTGTGTTGGTGCAGGAAACCACTTTTGCACTTGTATTAGTGTGGAAAAAACACTTTTCGCACTTGTGTTAGTGTTGAAAAACCACTTTTCGCACTTGTGTTAGTGTTGAAAAACCACTTTTCGCACTTGTGTTGGTGCAGGAAACCAGTTTTGCACTTGTATTAGTGTGGAAAAAACACTTTTTGCACTTGTGATAGTGTTGAAAAACCACTTTTCGCACTTGTGTTAGTGTTGAAAAACCACTTTTCGCACTTGTGTTGGTGCAGGAAACCACTTTTGCACTTGTATTAGTGTGGAAAAAACACTTTTAGCACTTGTGTTAGTGTTGAAAAACCACTTTTCGCACTTGTGTTAGTGTTGAAAAACCACTTTTCGCACTTGTGTTGGTGCAGGAAACCACTTTTGCACTTGTATTAGTGTGGAAAAAACACTTTTTGCACTTGTGATAGTGTTGAAAAACCACTTTTCGCACTTGTGTTGGTGCAGGAAACCACTTTTGCACTTGTATTAGTGTGGAAAAACCACTTTTCGCACTTGTGTTAGTGTTGAAAAACCACTTTTCGCACTTGTGTTGGTGCAGGAAACCACTTTTGCACTTGTATTAGTGTGGAAAACCACTTTTCGCACTTGTGTTAGTGTTGAAAAACAACTTTTCGCACTTGTGTTAGTGTTGAAAAACCACTTTTCGCACTTGTATTAGTGTGGAAAAAACACTTTTTGCACTTGTGATAGTGTTGAAAAACCACTTTTCGCACTTGTGTTGGTGCAGGAAACCACTTTTGCACTTGTATTAGTGTGGAAAAACCACTTTTCGCACTTGTGTTAGTGTTGAAAAACCACTTTTCGCACTTGTGTTGGGGCAGGAAACCACTTTTGCACTTGTATTAGTGTGGAAAAAACACTTTTCGCACTTGTGTTAGTGTTGAAAAACCACTTTTCGCACTTGTGTTCGTGTTGAAAAACCACTTTTCGCACTTGTGTTGGTGCAGGAAACCACTTTTGCACTTGTATTAGTGTGGAAAAAATACTTTTTGCACTTGTGATAGTGTTGAAAAACCACTTTTCGCACTTGTGTTAGTGTTGAAAAACCACTTTTCGCACTTGTGTTGGTGCAGGAAACCACTTTTGCACTTGTATTAGTGTGGAAAAACCACTTTTCGCACTTGTGTTAGTGTTGGAAAACCACTTTTCGCACTTGTATTAGTGTGGAAAAACCACTTTTCGCACTTGTGTTGGTGCAGGAAACCACTTTTGCACTTGTATTAGTGTGGAAAAACAACTTTTCGCACTTGTGTTAGTGTTGAAAAACCACTTTTCGCACTTGTGTTGGTGCAGTAAACCACTTTTGCACTTGTATTAGTGTGGAAAAACCACTTTTCGCACTTGTGTTAGTGTTGAAAAACAACTTTTTGCACTTGTGTTAGTGTTGAAAAACCACTTTTCGCACTTGTATTAGTGTAGAAAAAACACTTTTTGCACTTGTGATAGTGTTGAAAAACAACTTTTCGCACTTGTGTTGGTGCAGGAAACCACTTTTGCACTTGTATTAGTGTGGAAAAACCACTTTTCGCACTTGTGTTAGTGTTGAAAAACCACTTTTCGCACTTGTGTTAGTGTTGAAAAACCACTTTTCGCACCTGTGTTGGTGCAGGAAACCACTTTTGCACTTGTATTAGTGTGGAAAAACCACTTTTCGCACTTGTGTTAGTGTTGAAAAACCACTTTTCGCACTTGTGTTAGTGTTGAAAAACCACTTTTCGCACTTGTGTTGGTGCAGGAAACCACTTTTGCACTTGTATTAGTGTGGAAAAAACACTTTTTACACTTGTGATAGTGTTGAAAAACCACTTTTCGCACTTGTGTTAGTGTTGAAAAACCACTTTTCGCACTTGTGTTGGTGCAGAAAACCACTTTTGCACTTGTATTAGTGTGGAAAAAACACTTTTTACACTTGTGATAGTGTTGAAAAACCACTTTTCGCACTTGTGTTAGTGTTGAAAAACCACTTTTCGCACTTGTGTTGGTGCAGAAAACCACTTTTGCACTTGTATTAGTGTGGAAAAACCACTTTTCGCACTTGTGTTAGTGTTGAAAAACCACCTTTCGCACTTGTGTTGGTGCAGGAAACCTCTTTTGCACTTGTATTAGTGTGGAAAAACCACTTTTCGCACTTGTGTTAGTGTTGAAAAACCACTTTTCGCACTTGTGTTAGTGTTGAAAAACCACTTTTCACACTTGTGTTGGTGCAGGAAACCACTTTTGCACTTGTATTAGTGTGGAAAAACCACTTTTCGCACTTGTGTTAGTGTTGAAAAACAACTTTTTGCACTTGTGTTAGTGTTGAAAAACCACTTTTCGCACTTGTGTTAGTGTTGAAAAAACACTTTTTGCACTTGTGATAGTGTTGAAAAACCACTTTTCGCACTTGTGTTAGTGTTGAAAAACCACTTTTCGCACTTGTGTTGGTGCAGGAAACCACTTTTGCACTTGTATTAGTGTGGAAAAAACACTTTTCGCACTTGTGTTAGTGTTGAAAAACCACTTTTCGCACTTGTGTTAGTGTTGAAAAACCACTTTTCGCACTTGTGTTGGTGCAGGAAACCACTTTTGCACTTGTATTAGTGTGGAAAAAACACTTTTTGCACTTGTGATAGTGTTGAAAAACCACTTTTCGCACTTGTGTTAGTGTTGAAAAACCACTTTTCGCACTTGTGTTGGTGCAGGAAACCACTTTTGCACTTGTATTAGTGTGGAAAAAACACTTTTAGCACTTGTGTTAGTGTTGAAAAACCACTTTTCGCACTTGTGTTAGTGTTGAAAAACCACTTTTCGCACTTATGTTGGTGCAGGAAACCACTTTTCCACTTGTATTAGTGTGGAAAAAACACTTTTTGCACTTGTGATAGTGTTGAAAAACCACTTTTCGCACTTGTGTTGGTGCAGGAAACCACTTTTGCACTTGTATTACTGTGGAAAAACCACTTTTCACACTTGTGTTAGTGTTGAAAAACCACTTTTCGCACTTGTGTTGGTGCAGGAAACCACTTTTGCACTTGTATTAGTGTGGAAAACCACTTTTCGCACTTGTGTTAGTGTTGAAAAACAACTTTTCGCACTTGTGTTAGTGTTGAAAAACCACTTTTCGCACTTGTATTAGTGTGGAAAAAACACTTTTTGCACTTGTGATAGTGTTGAAAAACCACTTTTCGCACTTGTGTTGGTGCAGGAAACCACTTTTGCACTTTTATTAGTGTGGAAAAACCACTTTTCGCACTTGTGTTAGTGTTGAAAAACCACTTTTCGCACTTGTGTTGGGGCAGGAAACCACTTTTGCACTTGTATTAGTGTGGAAAAAACACTTTTCGCACTTGTGTTAGTGTTGAAAAACCACTTTTCGCACTTGTGTTAGTGTTGAAAAACCACTTTTCGCACTTGTGTTGGTGCAGGAAACCACTTTTGCACTTGTATTAGTGTGGAAAAAATACTTTTTGCACTTGTGATAGTGTTGAAAAACCACTTTTCGCACTTGTGTTAGTGTTGAAAAACCACTTTTCGCACTTGTGTTGGTGCAGGAAACCACTTTTGCACTTGTATTAGTGTGGAAAAACCACTTTTCGCACTTGTGTTAGTGTTGAAAAACCACTTTTCGCACTTGTATTAGTGTGGAAAAACCACTTTTCGCACTTGTGTTGGTGCAGGAAACCACTTTTGCACTTGTATTAGTGTGGAAAAACCACTTTTCGCACTTGTGTTAGTGTTGAAAAACCACTTTTCGCACTTGTGTTGGTGCAGTAAACCACTTTTGCACTTGTATTAGTGTGGAAAAACCACTTTTCGCACTTGTGTTAGTGTTGAAAAACAACTTTTTGCACTTGTGTTAGTGTTGAAAAACCACTTTTCGCACTTGTATTAGTGTAGAAAAAACACTTTTTGCACTTGTGATAGTGTTGAAAAACAACTTTTCACACTTGTGTTGGTGCAGGAAACCACTTTTGCACTTGTATTAGTGTGGAAAAACCACTTTTCGCACTTGTGTTAGTGTTGAAAAACCACTTTTCGCACTTGTGTTAGTGTTGAAAAACCACTTTTCGCACCTGTGTTGGTGCAGGAAACCACTTTTGCACTTGTATTAGTGTGGAAAAACCACTTTTCGCACTTGTGTTAGTGTTGAAAAACCACTTTTCGCACTTGTGTTAGTGTTGAAAAACCACTTTTCGCACTTGTGTTGGTGCAGGAAACCACTTTTGCACTTGTATTAGTGTGGAAAAAACACTTTTTACACTTGTGATAGTGTTGAAAAACCACTTTTCGCACTTGTGTTAGTGTTGAAAAACCACTTTTCGCACTTGTGTTGGTGCAGAAAACCACTTTTGCACTTGTATTAGTGTGGAAAAACCACTTTTCGCACTTGTGTTAGTGTTGAAAAACCACCTTTCGCACTTGTGTTGGTGCAGGAAACCTCTTTTGCACTTGTATTAGTGTGGAAAAACCACTTTTCGCACTTGTGTTAGTGTTGAAAAACCACTTTTCGCACTTGTGTTAGTGTTGAAAAACCACTTTTCACACTTGTGTTGGTGCAGGAAACCACTTTTGCACTTGTATTAGTGTGGAAAAAACACTTTTAGCACTTGTGTTAGTGTTGAAAAACCACTTTTCGCACTTGTATTAGTGCAGAAAAAACACTTTTTGCACTTGTGATAGTGTTGAAAAACCACTTTTCACACTTGTGTTGGTGCAGGAAACCACTTTTGCACTTGTATTAGTGTGGAAAAACCACTTTTCGCACTTGTGTTGGTGCAGGAAACCACTTTTGCACTTGTATTAGTGTGGAAAAAATACTTTTTGCACTTGTGATAGTGTTGAAAAACCACTTTTCGCAGTTGTGTTAGTGTTGAAAAACCACTTTTCGCACTTGTGTTGGTGCAGGAAACCACTTTTGCACTTGTATTAGTGTGGAAAAACCACTTTTCGCACTTGTGTTAGTGTTGAAAAACCACTTTTCGCACTTGTGTTGGTGCAGGAAACCACTTTTGCACTTGTATTAGTGTGGAAAAAACACTTTTTACACTTGTGATAGTGTTGAAAAACCACTTTTCGCACTTGTGTTAGTGTTGAAAATCCACTTTTCGCACTTGTGTTGGTGCAGGAAACCACTTTTGCAGTTGTATTAGTGTGGAAAAAACACTTTTCGCACTTGTGTTAGTGTTGAGAAACCACTTTTCGCACTTGTGTTAGTGTTGAAAAACCACTTTTCGCACTTGTGTTTGTGTTGAAAAACCACTTTTCGCACTTGTGTTGGTGCAGGGACCACTTTTGCACTTGTATTAGTGTGGAAAAAACACTTTTTGCACTTGTGATAGTGTTGAAAAACCACTTTTCGCACTTGTGTTAGTGTTGAAAACCCACTTTTCGCACTTGTGTTGGTGCAGGAAACCACTTTTGCACTTGTATTAGTGTGGAAAAAACACTTTTCGCACTTGTGTTAGTGTTGAAAAACCACTTTTCGCACTTGTGTTAGTGTTGAAAAACCACTTTTCGCACTTGTGTTGGTGCAGGATACCAGTTTTGCACTTGTATTAGTGTGGAAAAAACACTTTTTGCACTTGTGATAGTGTTGAAAAACCACTTTTCGCACTTGTGTTAGTGTTGAAAAACCACTTTTCGCACTTGTGTTGGTGCAGGAAACCACTTTTGCACTTGTATTAGTGTGGAAAAAACACTTTTAGCACTTGTGTTAGTGTTGAAAAACCACTTTTCGCACTTGTGTTAGTGTTGAAAAACCACTTTTCGCACTTGTGTTGGTGCAGGAAACCACTTTTGCACTTGTATTAGTGTGGAAAAAACACTTTTTGCACTTGTGATAGTGTTGAAAAACCACTTTTCGCACTTGTGTTGGTGCAGGAAACCACTTTTGCACTTGTATTAGTGTGGAAAAACCACTTTTCGCACTTGTGTTAGTGTTGAAAAACCACTTTTCGCACTTGTGTTGGTGCAGGAAACCACTTTTGCACTTGTATTAGTGTGGAAAACCACTTTTCGCACTTGTGTTAGTGTTGAAAAACAACTTTTCGCACTTGTGTTAGTGTTGAAAAACCACTTTTCGCACTTGTATTAGTGTGGAAAAAACACTTTTTGCACTTGTGATAGTGTTGAAAAACCACTTTTCGCACTTGTGTTGGTGCAGGAAACCACTTTTGCACTTGTATTAGTGTGGAAAAACCACTTTTCGCACTTGTGTTAGTGTTGAAAAACCACTTTTCGCACTTGTGTTGGGGCAGGAAACCACTTTTGCACTTGTATTAGTGTGGAAAAAACACTTTTCGCACTTGTGTTAGTGTTGAAAAACCACTTTTCGCACTTGTGTTAGTGTTGAAAAACCACTTTTCGCACTTGTGTTGGTGCAGGAAACCACTTTTGCACTTGTATTAGTGTGGAAAAAATACTTTTTGCACTTGTGATAGTGTTGAAAAACCACTTTTCGCACTTGTGTTAGTGTTGAAAAACCACTTTTCGCACTTGTGTTGGTGCAGGAAACCACTTTTGCACTTGTATTAGTGTGGAAAAACGACTTTTCGCACTTGTGTTAGTGTTGGAAAACCACTTTTCGCACTTGTATTAGTGTGGAAAAACCACTTTTCGCACTTGTGTTGGTGCAGGAAACCACTTTTGCACTTGTATTAGTGTGGAAAAACAACTTTTCGCACTTGTGTTAGTGTTGAAAAACCACTTTTCGCACTTGTGTTGGTGCAGTAAACCACTTTTGCACTTGTATTAGTGTGGAAAAACCACTTTTCGCACTTGTGTTAGTGTTGAAAAACCACTTTTCGCACTTGTGTTGGTGCAGGAAACCACTTTTGCACTTGTATTAGTGTGGAAAACCACTTTTCGCACTTGTGTTAGTGTTGAAAAACAACTTTTCGCACTTGTGTTAGTGTTGAAAAACCACTTTTCGCACTTGTATTAGTGTGGAAAAAACACTTTTTGCACTTGTGATAGTGTTGAAAAACCACTTTTCGCACTTGTGTTGGTGCAGGAAACCACTTTTGCACTTGTATTAGTGTGGAAAAACCACTTTTCGCACTTGTGTTAGTGTTGAAAAACCACTTTTCGCACTTGTGTTGGGGCAGGAAACCACTTTTGCACTTGTATTAGTGTGGAAAAAACACTTTTCGCACTTGTGTTAGTGTTGAAAAACCACTTTTCGCACTTGTGTTAGTGTTGAAAAACCACTTTTCGCACTTGTGTTGGTGCAGGAAACCACTTTTGCACTTGTATTAGTGTGGAAAAAATACTTTTTGCACTTGTGATAGTGTTGAAAAACCACTTTTCGCACTTGTGTTAGTGTTGAAAAACCACTTTTCGCACTTGTGTTGGTGCAGGAAACCACTTTTGCACTTGTATTAGTGTGGAAAAACGACTTTTCGCACTTGTGTTAGTGTTGGAAAACCACTTTTCGCACTTGTATTAGTGTGGAAAAACCACTTTTCGCACTTGTGTTGGTGCAGGAAACCACTTTTGCACTTGTATTAGTGTGGAAAAACAACTTTTCGCACTTGTGTTAGTGTTGAAAAACCACTTTTCGCACTTGTGTTGGTGCAGTAAACCACTTTTGCACTTGTATTAGTGTGGAAAAACCACTTTTCGCACTTGTGTTAGTGTTGAAAAACCACTTTTCGCACTTGTATTAGTGTAGAAAAAACACTTTTTGCACTTGTGATAGTGTTGAAAAACAACTTTTCGCACTTGTGTTGGTGCAGGAAACCACTTTTGCACTTGTATTAGTGTGGAAAAACCACTTTTCGCACTTGTGTTAGTGTTGAAAAACCACTTTTCGCACTTGTGTTAGTGTTGAAAAACCACTTTTCGCACCTGTGTTGGTGCAGGAAACCACTTTTGCACTTGTATTAGTGTGGAAAAACCACTTTTCGCACTTGTGTTAGTGTTGAAAAACCACTTTTCGCACTTGTGTTAGTGTTGAAAAACCACTTTTCGCACTTGTGTTGGTGCAGGAAACCACTTTTGCACTTGTATTAGTGTGGAAAAAACACTTTTTACACTTGTGATAGTGTTGAAAAACCACTTTTCGCACTTGTGTTAGTGTTGAAAAACCACTTTTCGCACTTGTGTTGGTGCAGAAAACCACTTTTGCACTTGTATTAGTGTGGAAAAAACACTTTTTACACTTGTGATAGTGTTGAAAAACCACTTTTCGCACTTGTGTTAGTGTTGAAAAACCACTTTTCGCACTTGTGTTGGTGCAGAAAACCACTTTTGCACTTGTATTAGTGTGGAAAAACCACTTTTCGCACTTGTGTTAGTGTTGAAAAACCACCTTTCGCACTTGTGTTGGTGCAGGAAACCTCTTTTGCACTTGTATTAGTGTGGAAAAACCACTTTTCGCACTTGTGTTAGTGTTGAAAAACCACTTTTCGCACTTGTGTTAGTGTTGAAAAACCACTTTTCGCACTTGTGTTGGTGCAGGAAACCACTTTTGCACTTGTATTAGTGTGGAAAAAACACTTTTTACACTTGTGATAGTGTTGAAAAACCACTTTTCGCACTTGTGTTAGTGTTGAAAAACCACTTTTCGCACTTGTGTTGGTGCAGAAAACCACTTTTGCACTTGTATTAGTGTGGAAAAAACACTTTTTACACTTGTGATAGTGTTGAAAAACCACTTTTCGCACTTGTGTTAGTGTTGAAAAACCACTTTTCGCACTTGTGTTGGTGCAGAAAACCACTTTTGCACTTGTATTAGTGTGGAAAAACCACTTTTCGCACTTGTGTTAGTGTTGAAAAACCACCTTTCGCACTTGTGTTGGTGCAGGAAACCTCTTTTGCACTTGTATTAGTGTGGAAAAACCACTTTTCGTACTTGTGTTAGTGTTGAAAAACCACTTTTCGCACTTGTGTTAGTGTTGAAAAACCACTTTTCACACTTGTGTTGGTGCAGGAAACCACTTTTGCACTTGTATTAGTGTGGAAAAAACACTTTTAGCACTTGTGTTAGTGTTGAAAAACCACTTTTCGCACTTGTATTAGTGCAGAAAAAACACTTTTTGCACTTGTGATAGTGTTGAAAAACCACTTTTCACACTTGTGTTGGTGCAGGAAACCACTTTTGCACTTGTATTAGTGTGGAAAAACCACTTTTCGCACTTGTGTTGGTGCAGGAAACCACTTTTGCACTTGTATAGTGTGGAAAAAATACTTTTTGCACTTGTGATAGTGTTGAAAAACCACTTTTCGCAGTTGTGTTAGTGTTGAAAAACCACTTTTCGCACTTGTGTTGGTGCAGGAAACCACTTTTGCACTTGTATTAGTGTGGAAAAACCACTTTTCGCACTTGTGTTAGTGTTGAAAAACCACTTTTCGCACTTGTATTAGTGTGGAAAACCACTTTTCGCACTTGTGTTGGTGCAGGAAACCACTTTTGCACTTGTATTAGTGTGGAAAAACCACTTTTCGCACTTGTGTTAGTGTTGAAAAACCACTTTTCGCACTTGTGTTGGTGCAGGAAACCACTTTTGCACTTGTATTAGTGTGGAAAAACCACTTTTCGCACTTGTGTTAGTGTTGAAAAACAACTTTTCGCACTTGTGTTAGTGTTGAAAAACCACTTTTCGCACTTGTATTAGTGTAGAAAAACACTTTTTGCACTTGTGATAGTGTTGAAAAACAACTTTTCGCACTTGTGTTGGTGCAGGAAACCACTTTTGCACTTGTATTAGTGTGGAAAAACCACTTTTCGCACTTGTGTTAGTGTTGAAAAACCACTTTTCGCACTTGTGTTAGTGTTGAAAAACCACTTTTCGCACCTGTGTTGGTGCAGGAAACCACTTTTGCACTTGTACTAGTGTGGAAAAACCACTTTTCGCACTTGTGTTAGTGTTGAAAAACCACTTTTCGCACTTGTGTTAGTGTTGAAAAACCACTTTTCGCACTTGTGTTGGTGTTGAAAACCCACTTTTCGCACTTGTGTTGGTGCAGGAAACCACTTTTGCACTTGTATTAGTGTGGAAAAAACACTTTTCGCACTTGTGTTAGTGTTGAAAAACCACTTTTCGCACTTGTGTTAGTGTTGAAAAACCACTTTTCGCACTTGTGTTGGTGCAGGAAACCACTTTTGCACTTGTATTAGTGTGGAAAAACACTTTTTGCACTTGTGATAGTGTTGAAAAACCACTTTTCGCACTTGTGTTAGTGTTGAAAAACCACTTTTCGCACTTGTGTTGGTGCAGGAAACCACTTTTGCACTTGTATTAGTGTGGAAAAAACACTTTTAGCACTTGTGTTAGTGTTGAAAAACCACTTTTCGCACTTGTGTTAGTGTTGAAAAACCACTTTTCGCACTTGTGTTGGTGCAGGAAACCACTTTTGCACTTGTATTAGTGTGGAAAAAACACTTTTTGCACTTGTGATAGTGTTGAAAAACCACTTTTCGCACTTGTGTTGGTGCAGGAAACCACTTTTGCACTTGTATTAGTGTGGAAAAACCACTTTTCGCACTTGTGTTAGTGTTGAAAAACCACTTTTCGCACTTGTGTTGGTGCAGGAAACCACTTTTGCACTTGTATTAGTGTGGAAAACCACTTTTCGCACTTGTGTTAGTGTTGAAAAACAACTTTTCGCACTTGTGTTAGTGTTGAAAAACCACTTTTCGCACTTGTATTAGTGTGGAAAAAACACTTTTTGCACTTGTGATAGTGTTGAAAAACCACTTTTCGCACTTGTGTTGGTGCAGGAAACCACTTTTGCACTTGTATTAGTGTGGAAAAACCACTTTTCGCACTTGTGTTAGTGTTGAAAAACCACTTTTCGCACTTGTGTTGGGGCAGGAAACCACTTTTGCACTTGTATTAGTGTGGAAAAAACACTTTTCGCACTTGTGTTAGTGTTGAAAAACCACTTTTCGCACTTGTGTTAGTGTTGAAAAACCACTTTTCGCACTTGTGTTGGTGCAGGAAACCACTTTTGCACTTGTATTAGTGTGGAAAAAATACTTTTTGCACTTGTGATAGTGTTGAAAAACCACTTTTCGCACTTGTGTTAGTGTTGAAAAACCACTTTTCGCACTTGTGTTGGTGCAGGAAACCACTTTTGCACTTGTATTAGTGTGGAAAAACCACTTTTCGCACTTGTGTTAGTGTTGAAAAACCACTTTTCGCACTTGTATTAGTGTGGAAAAACCACTTTTCGCACTTGTGTTGGTGCAGGAAACCACTTTTGCACTTGTATTAGTGTGGAAAAACCACTTTTCGCACTTGTGTTAGTGTTGAAAAACCACTTTTCGCACTTGTGTTGGTGCAGTAAACCACTTTTGCACTTGTATTAGTGTGGAAAAACCACTTTTCGCACTTGTGTTAGTGTTGAAAAACAACTTTTTGCACTTGTGTTAGTGTTGAAAAACCACTTTTCGCACTTGTGTTAGTGTTGAAAAAACACTTTTTGCACTTGTGATAGTGTTGAAAAACCACTTTTCGCACTTGTGTTAGTGTTGAAAAACCACTTTTCGCACTTGTGTTGGTGCAGGAAACCACTTTTGCACTTGTATTAGTGTGGAAAAAACACTTTTCGCACTTGTGTTAGTGTTGAAAAACCACTTTTCGCACTTGTGTTAGTGTTGAAAAACCACTTTTCGCACTTGTGTTGGTGCAGGAAACCACTTTGCACTTGTATTAGTGTGGAAAAAACACTTTTTGCACTTGTGATAGTGTTGAAAAACCACTTTTCGCACTTGTGTTAGTGTTGAAAAACCACTTTTCGCACTTGTGTTGGTGCAGGAAACCACTTTTGCACTTGTATTAGTGTGGAAAAAACACTTTTAGCACTTGTGTTAGTGTTGAAAAACCACTTTTCGCACTTGTGTTAGTGTTGAAAAACCACTTTTCGCACTTGTGTTGGTGCAGGAAACCACTTTTCCACTTGTATTAGTGTGGAAAAAACACTTTTTGCACTTGTGATAGTGTTGAAAAACCACTTTTCGCACTTGTGTTGGTGCAGGAAACCACTTTTGCACTTGTATTAGTGTGGAAAAACCACTTTTCGCACTTGTGTTAGTGTTGAAAAACCACTTTTCGCACTTGTGTTGGTGCAGGAAACCACTTTTGCACTTGTATTAGTGTGGAAAACCACTTTTCGCACTTGTGTTAGTGTTGAAAAACAACTTTTCGCACTTGTGTTAGTGTTGAAAAACCACTTTTCGCACTTGTATTAGTGTGGAAAAAACACTTTTTGCACTTGTGATAGTGTTGAAAAACCACTTTTCGCACTTGTGTTGGTGCAGGAAACCACTTTTGCACTTTTATTAGTGTGGAAAAACCACTTTTCGCACTTGTGTTAGTGTTGAAAAACCACTTTTCGCACTTGTGTTGGGGCAGGAAACCACTTTTGCACTTGTATTAGTGTGGAAAAAACACTTTTCGCACTTGTGTTAGTGTTGAAAAACCACTTTTCGCACTTGTGTTAGTGTTGAAAAACCACTTTTCGCACTTGTGTTGGTGCAGGAAACCACTTTTGCACTTGTATTAGTGTGGAAAAAATACTTTTTGCACTTGTGATAGTGTTGAAAAACCACTTTTCGCACTTGTGTTAGTGTTGAAAAACCACTTTTCGCACTTGTGTTGGTGCAGGAAACCACTTTTGCACTTGTATTAGTGTGGAAAAACCACTTTTCGCACTTGTGTTAGTGTTGAAAAACCACTTTTCGCACTTGTGTTGGTGCAGGAAACCACTTTTGCACTTGTATTAGTGTGGAAAAACCACTTTTCGCACTTGTATTAGTGTGGAAAAACCACTTTTCGCACTTGTGTTGGTGCAGGAAACCACTTTTGCACTTGTATTAGTGTGGAAAAACCACTTTTCGCACTTGTGTTAGTGTTGAAAAACCACTTTTCGCACTTGTGTTGGTGCAGTAAACCACTTTTGCACTTGTATTAGTGTGGAAAAACCACTTTTCGCACTTGTGTTAGTGTTGAAAAACAACTTTTTGCACTTGTGTTAGTGTTGAAAAACCACTTTTCGCACTTGTATTAGTGTAGAAAAAACACTTTTTGCACTTGTGATAGTGTTGAAAAACAACTTTTCGCACTTGTGTTGGTGCAGGAAACCACTTTTGCACTTGTATTAGTGTGGAAAAACCACTTTTCGCACTTGTGTTAGTGTTGAAAAACCACTTTTCGCACTTGTGTTAGTGTTGAAAAACCACTTTTCGCACCTGTGTTGGTGCAGGAAACCACTTTTGCACTTGTATTAGTGTGGAAAAACCACTTTTCGCACTTGTGTTAGTGTTGAAAAACCACTTTTCGCACTTGTGTTAGTGTTGAAAAACCACTTTTCGCACTTGTGTTGGTGCAGGAAACCACTTTTGCACTTGTATTAGTGTGGAAAAAACACTTTTTACACTTGTGATAGTGTTGAAAAACCACTTTTCGCACTTGTGTTAGTGTTGAAAAACCACTTTTCGCACTTGTGTTGGTGCAGAAAACCACTTTTGCACTTGTATTAGTGTGGAAAAACCACTTTTCGCACTTGTGTTAGTGTTGAAAAACCACCTTTCGCACTTGTGTTGGTGCAGGAAACCTCTTTTGCACTTGTATTAGTGTGGAAAAACCACTTTTCGCACTTGTGTTAGTGTTGAAAAACCACTTTTCGCACTTGTGTTAGTGTTGAAAAACCACTTTTCACACTTGTGTTGGTGCAGGAAACCACTTTTGCACTTGTATTAGTGTGGAAAAAACACTTTTAGCACTTGTGTTAGTGTTGAAAAACCACTTTTCGCACTTGTATTAGTGCAGAAAAAACACTTTTTGCACTTGTGATAGTGTTGAAAAACCACTTTTCACACTTGTGTTGGTGCAGGAAACCACTTTTGCACTTGTATTAGTGTGGAAAAACCACTTTTCGCACTTGTGTTGGTGCAGGAAACCACTTTTGCACTTGTATTAGTGTGGAAAAAATACTTTTTGCACTTGTGATAGTGTTGAAAAACCACTTTTCGCAGTTGTGTTAGTGTTGAAAAACCACTTTTCGCACTTGTGTTGGTGCAGGAAACCACTTTTGCACTTGTATTAGTGTGGAAAAACCACTTTTCGCATTTGTGTTAGTGTTGAAAAACCACTTTTCGCACTTGTGTTGGTGCAGGAAACCACTTTTGCACTTGTATTAGTGTGGAAAAAACACTTTTTACACTTGTGATAGTGTTGAAAAACCACTTTTCGCACTTGTGTTAGTGTTGAAAATCCACTTTTCGCACTTGTGTTGGTGCAGCAAACCACTTTTGCAGTTGTATTAGTGTGGAAAAAACACTTTTCGCACTTGTGTTAGTGTTGAGAAACCACTTTTCGCACTTGTGTTAGTGTTGAAAAACCACTTTTCGCACTTGTGTTTGTGTTGAAAAACCACTTTTCGCACTTGTGTTGGTGCAGGGACCACTTTTGCACTTGTATTAGTGTGGAAAAAACACTTTTTGCACTTGTGATAGTGTTGAAAAACCACTTTTCGCACTTGTGTTAGTGTTGAAAACCCACTTTTCGCACTTGTGTTGGTGCAGTAAACCACTTTTGCACTTGTATTAGTGTGGAAAAAACACTTTTCGCACTTGTGTTAGTGTTGAAAAACCACTTTTCGCACTTGTGTTAGTGTTGAAAAACCACTTTTCGCACTTGTGTTGGTGCAGGAAACCAGTTTTGCACTTGTATTAGTGTGGAAAAAACACTTTTTGCACTTGTGATAGTGTTGAAAAACCACTTTTCGCACTTGTGTTAGTGTTGAAAAACCACTTTTCGCACTTGTGTTGGTGCAGGAAACCACTTTTGCACTTGTATTAGTGTGGAAAAAACACTTTTAGCACTTGTGTTAGTGTTGAAAAACCACTTTTCGCACTTGTGTTAGTGTTGAAAAACCACTTTTCGCACTTGTGTTGGTGCAGGAAACCACTTTTGCACTTGTATTAGTGTGGAAAAAACACTTTTTGCACTTGTGATAGTGTTGAAAAACCACTTTTCGCACTTGTGTTGGTGCAGGAAACCACTTTTGCACTTGTATTAGTGTGGAAAAACCACTTTTCGCACTTGTGTTAGTGTTGAAAAACCACTTTTCGCACTTGTGTTGGTGCAGGAAACCACTTTTGCACTTGTATTAGTGTGGAAAACCACTTTTCGCACTTGTGTTAGTGTTGAAAAACAACTTTTCGCACTTGTGTTAGTGTTGAAAAACCACTTTTCGCACTTGTATTAGTGTGGAAAAAACACTTTTTGCACTTGTGATAGTGTTGAAAAACCACTTTTCGCACTTGTGTTGGTGCAGGAAACCACTTTTGCACTTGTATTAGTGTGGAAAAACCACTTTTCGCACTTGTGTTAGTGTTGAAAAACCACTTTTCGCACTTGTGTTGGGGCAGGAAACCACTTTTGCACTTGTATTAGTGTGGAAAAAACACTTTTCGCACTTGTGTTAGTGTTGAAAAACCACTTTTCGCACTTGTGTTAGTGTTGAAAAACCACTTTTCGCACTTGTGTTGGTGCAGGAAACCACTTTTGCACTTGTATTAGTGTGGAAAAAATACTTTTTGCACTTGTGATAGTGTTGAAAAACCACTTTTCGCACTTGTGTTAGTGTTGAAAAACCACTTTTCGCACTTGTGTTGGTGCAGGAAACCACTTTTGCACTTGTATTAGTGTGGAAAAACCACTTTTCGCACTTGTGTTAGTGTTGGAAAACCACTTTTCGCACTTGTATTAGTGTGGAAAAACCACTTTTCGCACTTGTGTTGGTGCAGAAAACCACTTTTCGCACTTGTATTAGTGTTGAAAAACCACTTTTCGCACTTGTGTTAGTGTTGAAAAACCACTTTTCGCACCTGTGTTGGTGCAGGAAACCACTTTTGCACTTGTATTAGTGTGGAAAAACCACTTTTCGCACTTGTGTTAGTGTTGAAAAACCACTTTTCGCACTTGTGTTAGTGTTGAAAAACCACTTTTCGCACTTGTGTTGGTGCAGGAAACCACTTTTGCACTTGTATTAGTGTGGAAAAAACACTTTTTACACTTGTGATAGTGTTGAAAAACCACTTTTCGCACTTGTGTTAGTGTTGAAAAACCACTTTTCGCACTTGTGTTGGTGCAGAAAACCACTTTTGCACTTGTATTATTGTGGAAAAACCACTTTTCGCACTTGTGTTAGTGTTGAAAAACCACCTTTCGCACTTGTGTTGGTGCAGGAAACCTCTTTTGCACTTGTATTAGTGTGGAAAAACCACTTTTCGCACTTGTGTTGGTGCAGGAAACCACTTTTGCACTTGTATTAGTGTGGAAAAAATACTTTTTGCACTTGTGATAGTGTTGAAAAACCACTTTTCGCAGTTGTGTTAGTGTTGAAAAACCACTTTTCGCACTTGTGTTGGTGCAGGAAACCACTTTTGCACTTGTATTAGTGTGGAAAAACCACTTTTCGCACTTGTGTTAGTGTTGAAAAACCACTTTTCGCACTTGTGTTGGTGCAGGAAACCACTTTTGCACTTGTATTAGTGTGGAAAAAACACTTTTTACACTTGTGATAGTGTTGAAAAACCACTTTTCGCACTTGTCTTAGTGTTGAAAATCCACTTTTCGCACTTGTGTTGGTGCAGCAAACCACTTTTGCAGTTGTATTAGTGTGGAAAAAACACTTTTCGCACTTGTGTTAGTGTTGAGAAACCACTTTTCGCACTTGTGTTAGTGTGGAAAAACCACTTTTCGCACTTGTGTTTGTGTTGAAAAACCACTTTTCGCACTTGTGTTGGTGCAGGGACCACTTTTGCACTTGTATTAGTGTGGAAAAAACACTTTTTGCACTTGTGATAGTGTTGAAAAACCACTTTTCGCACTTGTGTTAGTGTTGAAAACCCACTTTTCGCACTTGTGTTGGTGCAGGAAACCACTTTTGCACTTGTATTAGTGTGGAAAAAACACTTTTCGCACTTGTGTTAGTGTTGAAAAACCACTTTTCGCACTTGTGTTAGTGTTGAAAAACCACTTTTCGCACTTGTGTTGGTGCAGGAAACCAGTTTTGCACTTGTATTAGTGTGGAAAAAACACTTTTTGCACTTGTGATAGTGTTGAAAAACCACTTTTCGCACTTGTGTTAGTGTTGAAAAACCACTTTTCGCACTTGTGTTGGTGCAGGAAACCACTTTTGCACTTGTATTAGTGTGGAAAAAACACTTTTAGCACTTGTGTTAGTGTTGAAAAACCACTTTTCGCACTTGTGTTAGTGTTGAAAAACCACTTTTCGCACTTGTGTTGGTGCAGGAAACCACTTTTGCACTTGTATTAGTGTGGAAAAAACACTTTTTGCACTTGTGATAGTGTTGAAAAACCACTTTTCGCACTTGTGTTGGTGCAGGAAACCACTTTTGCACTTGTATTAGTGTGGAAAAACCACTTTTCGCACTTGTGTTAGTGTTGAAAAACCACTTTTCGCACTTGTGTTGGTGCAGGAAACCACTTTTGCACTTGTATTAGTGTGGAAAACCACTTTTCGCACTTGTGTTAGTGTTGAAAAACAACTTTTCGCACTTGTGTTAGTGTTGAAAAACCACTTTTCGCACTTGTATTAGTGTGGAAAAAACACTTTTTGCACTTGTGATAGTGTTGAAAAACCACTTTTCGCACTTGTGTTGGTGCAGGAAACCACTTTTGCACTTGTATTAGTGTGGAAAAACCACTTTTCGCACTTGTGTTAGTGTTGAAAAACCACTTTTCGCACTTGTGTTGGGGCAGGAAACCACTTTTGCACTTGTATTAGTGTGGAAAAAACACTTTTCGCACTTGTGTTAGTGTTGAAAAACCACTTTTCGCACTTGTGTTAGTGTTGAAAAACCACTTTTCGCACTTGTGTTGGTGCAGGAAACCACTTTTGCACTTGTATTAGTGTGGAAAAAATACTTTTTGCACTTGTGATAGTGTTGAAAAACCACTTTTCGCACTTGTGTTAGTGTTGAAAAACCACTTTTCGCATTTGTGTTGGTGCAGGAAACCACTTTTGCACTTGTATTAGTGTGGAAAAACCACTTTTCGCACTTGTGTTAGTGTTGGAAAACCACTTTTCGCACTTGTATTAGTGTGGAAAAACCACTTTTCGCACTTGTGTTGGTGCAGGAAACCACTTTTGCACTTGTATTAGTGTGGAAAAACCACTTTTCGCACTTGTGTTAGTGTTGAAAAACCACTTTTCGCACTTGTGTTGGTGCAGTAAACCACTTTTGCACTTGTATTAGTGTGGAAAAACCACTTTTCGCACTTGTGTTAGTGTTGAAAAACAACTTTTTGCACTTGTGTTAGTGTTGAAAAACCACTTTTCGCACTTGTATTAGTGTAGAAAAAACACTTTTTGCACTTGTGATAGTGTTGAAAAACAACTTTTCGCACTTGTGTTGGTGCAGGAAACCACTTTTGCACTTGTATTAGTGTGGAAAAACCACTTTTCGCACTTGTGTTAGTGTTGAAAAACCACTTTTCGCACTTGTGTTAGTGTTGAAAAACCACTTTTCGCACCTGTGTTGGTGCAGGAAACCACTTTTGCACTTGTATTAGTGTGGAAAAACCACTATTCGCACTTGTGTTAGTGTTGAAAAACCACTTTTCGCACTTGTGTTAGTGTTGAAAAACCACTTTTCGCACTTGTGTTGGTGCAGGAAACCACTTTTGCACTTGTATTAGTGTGGAAAAAACACTTTTTACACTTGTGATAGTGTTGAAAAACCACTTTTCGCACTTGTGTTAGTGTTGAAAAACCACTTTTCGCACTTGTGTTGGTGCAGAAAACCACTTTTGCACTTGTATTAGTGTGGAAAAACCACTTTTCGCACTTGTGTTAGTGTTGAAAAACCACCTTTCGCACTTGTGTTGGTGCAGGAAACCTCTTTTGCACTTGTATTAGTGTGGAAAAACCACTTTTCGCACTTGTGTTAGTGTTGAAAAACCACTTTTCGCACTTGTGTTAGTGTTGAAAAACCACTTTTCGCACTTGTGTTAGTGTTGAAAAACCACTTTTCGCACTTGTGTTGGTGCAGGAAACCACATTTGCACTTGTATTAGTGTGGAAAAAGCCACTTTTCGCACTTGTGTTAGAGTTGAAAAACCACTTTTCGCACTTGTGTTAGTGTTGAAAAACCACTTTTCCCACTTGTGTTGGTGCAGGAAACCACTTTTGCACTTGTATTAGTGTGGAAAAAACACTTTTCGCACTTGTGTTAGTGTTGAAAAACCACTTTTCGCACTTGTGTTAGTGTTGAAAAACCACTTTTCGCACTTGTGTTTGTGTTGAAAAACCACTTTTCGCACTTGTGTTGGTGCAGGAAACCACTTTTGCACTTGTATTCGTGTGGAAAAAACACTTTTTGCACTTGTGATAGTGTTGAAAAACCACTTTTCGCACTTGTGTTAGTGTTGAAAAAACACTTTTGCACTTGTGATAGTGTTGAAAAACCACTTTTCGCACTTGTGTTAGTGTTGAAAAACCACTTTTCGCACTTGTGTTGGTGCAGGAAACCACTTTTGCACTTGTATTAGTGTGGAAAAACCACTTTTCGCACTTGTGTTAGTGTTGAAAAACCACTTTTCGCACTTGTGTTGGTGCAGGAAACCACTTTTGCACTTGTATTAGTGTGGAAAAACCACTTTTTGCACTTGTATTAGTGCAGAAAAAACACTTTTTGCACTTGTGTTAGTGTTGAAAAACCACTTTTCGCACTTGTATTAGTGCAGAAAAAACACTTTTTGCACTTGTGATAGTGTTGAAAAACCACTTTTCACACTTGTGTTGGTGCAGGAAACCACTTTTGCACTTGTATTAGTGAGGAAAAACCACTTTTCGCACTTGTGTTGGTGCAGGAAACCACTTTTGCACTTGTATTAGTGTGGAAAAAATACTTTTTGCACTTGTGATAGTGTTGAAAAACCACTTTTCGCAGTTGTGTTAGTGTTGAAAAACCACTTTTCGCACTTGTGTTGTGCAGGAAACCACTTTTGCACTTGTATTAGTGTGGAAAAGCCACTTTTCGCACTTGTGTTAGTGTTGAAAAACCACTTTTCGCACTTGTATTAGTGTGGAAAACCACTTTTCGCACTTGTGTTGGTGCAGGAAACCACTTTTGCACTTGTATTAGTGTGGAAAAACCACTTTTCGCACTTGTGTTAGTGTTGAAAAACCACTTTTCGCACTTGTGTTGGTGCAGGAAACCACTTTTGCACTTGTATTAGTGTGGAAAAACCACTTTTCGCACTTGTGTTAGTGTTGAAAAACAACTTTTCGCACTTGTGTTAGTGTTGAAAAACCACTTTTCGCACTTGTATTAGTGTAGAAAAAACACTTTTTGCACTTGTGATAGTGTTGAAAAACAACTTTTCGCACTTGTGTTGGTGCAGGAAACCACTTTTGCACTTGTATTAGTGTGGAAAAACCACTTTTCGCACTTGTGTTAGTGTTGAAAAACCACTTTTCGCACTTGTGTTAGTGTTGAAAAACCACTTTTCGCACCTGTGTTGGTGCAGGAAACCACTTTTGCACTTGTATTAGTGTGGAAAAACCACTTTTCGCACTTGTGTTAGTGTTGAAAAACCACTTTTCGCACTTGTGTTAGTGTTGAAAAACCACTTTTCGCACTTGTGTTGGTGCAGGAAACCACTTTTGCACTTGTATTAGTGTGGAAAAAACACTTTTTACACTTGTGATAGTGTTGAAAAACCACTTTTCGCACTTGTGTTAGTGTTGAAAAACCACTTTTCGCACTTGTGTTGGTGCAGGAAACCACGTTTGCAGTTGTATTAGTGTGGGAAAAACACTTTTCGCACTTGTGTTAGTGTTGAGAAACCACTTTTCGCACTTGTGTTAGTGTTGAAAAACAACTTTTCGCACTTGTGTTTGTGTTGAAAAACCACTTTTCGCACTTGTGTTGGTGCAGGGAACCACTTTTGCACTTGTATTAGTGTGGAAAAAACACTTTTTGCACTTGTGTTAGTGTTGAAAAACCACTTTTCGCACTTGTGTTAGTGTTGAAAAACCACTTTTCGCACCTGTGTTGGTGCAGGAAACCTCTTTTGCACTTGTATTAGTGTGGAAAAACCACTTTTCGCACTTGTGTTAGTGTTGAAAAACCACTTTTCGCACTTGTGTTAGTGTTGAAAAACCACTTTTCGCACTTGTGTTTGTGTTGAAAAACCACTTTTCGCACTTGTGTTGGTGCAGGAAACCACTTTTGCACTTGTATTCGTGTGGAAAAAACACTTTTTGCACTTGTGATAGTGTTGAAAAACCACTTTTCGCACTTGTGTTAGTGTTGAAAAAACACTTTTTGCACTTGTGATAGTGTTGAAAAACCACTTTTCGCACTTGTGTTAGTGTGAAAAACCACTTTTCGCACTTGTGTTGGTGCAGGAAACCACTTTTGCACTTGTATTAGTGTGGAAAAACCACTTTTCGCACTTGTGTTAGTGTTGAAAAACCACTTTTCGCACTTGTGTTGGTGCAGGAAACCACTTTTGCAATTGTATTAGTGTGGAAAAACCACTTTTTGCACTTGTATTAGTGCAGAAAAAACACTTTTTGCACTTGTGATAGTGTTGAAAAACCACTTTTCACACTTGTGTTGGTGCAGGAAACCACTTTTGCACTTGTATTAGTGTGGAAAAACCACTTTTCGCACTTGTGTTAGTGTTGAAAAACCACTTTTCGCACTTGTGTTAGTGTTGAAAAACCACTTTTCGCACTTGTGTTTGTGTTGAAAAACCACTTTTCGCACTTGTGTTGGTGCAGGAAACCACTTTTGCACTTGTATTAGTGTGGAAAAAACACTTTTTGCACTTGTGATAGTGTTGAAAAACCACTTTTCGCACTTGTGTTAGTGTTGAAAAACCACTTTTCACACTTGTGTTGGTGCAGGAAACCACTTTTTCACTTGTATTAGTGTGGAAAAAACACTTTTAGCACTTGTGTTAGTGTTGAAAAACCACTTTTCGCACTTGTATTAGTGCAGAAAAAACACTTTTTGCACTTGTGATAGTGTTGAAAAACCACTTTTCACACTTGTGTTGGTGCAGGAAACCACTTTTGCACTTGTATTAGTGTGGAAAAACCACTTTTCGCACTTGTGTTGGTGCAGGAAACCACTTTTGCACTTGTATTAGTTTGGAAAAAATACTTTTTGCACTTGTGATAGTGTTGAAAAACCACTTTTCGCAGTTGTGTTAGTGTTGAAAAACCACTTTTCGCACTTGTGTTGGTGCAGGAAACCACTTTTGCACTTGTATTAGTGTGGAAAAACCACTTTTCGCACTTGTGTTAGTGTTGAAAAACCACTTTTCGCACTTGTGTTGGTGCAGGAAACCACTTTTGCACTTGTATTAGTGTGGAAAAACCACTTTTCGCACTTGTGTTAGTGTTGAAAAACAACTTTTCGCACTTGTGTTAGTGTTGAAAAACCACTTTTCGCACTTGTATTAGTGTAGAAAAAACACTTTTTGCACTTGTGATAGTGTTGAAAAACAACTTTTCGCACTTGTGTTGGTGCAGGAAACCACTTTTGCACTTGTATTAGTGTGGAAAAACCACTTTTCGCACTTGTGTTAGTGTTGAAAAACCACTTTTCGCACTTGTGTTAGTGTTGAAAAACCACTTTTCGCACCTGTGTTGGTGCAGGAAACCACTTTTGCACTTGTATTAGTGTGGAAAAACCACTTTTCGCACTTGTGTTAGTGTTGAAAAACCACTTTTCGCACTTGTGTTAGTGTTGAAAAACCACTTTTCGCACTTGTGTTGGTGCAGGAAACCACTTTTGCACTTGTATTAGTGTGGAAAAAACACTTTTTACACTTGTGATAGTGTTGAAAAACCACTTTTCGCACTTGTGTTAGTGTTGAAAAACCACTTTTCGCACTTGTGTTGGTGCAGGAAACCACTTTTGCAGTTGTATTAGTGTGGAAAAAACACTTTTCGCACTTGTGTTAGTGTTGAGAAACCACTTTTCGCACTTGTGTTAGTGTTGAAAAACCACTTTTCGCACTTGTGTTTGTGTTGAAAAACCACTTTTCGCACTTGTGTTGGTGCAGGGAACCACTTTTGCACTTGTATTAGTGTGGAAAAAACACTTTTTGCACTTGTGATAGTGTTGAAAAAACCACTTTTCGCACTTGTGTTAGTGTTGAAAAACCACTTTTCGCACTTGTGTTAGTGTTGAAAAACCACTTTTCGCACTTGTGTTGGTGCAGGAAACCACTTTTGCACTTGTATTAGTGTGGAAAAAACACTTTTAGCACTTGTGTTAGTGTTGAAAAACCACTTTTCACACTTGTGTTAGTGTTGAAAAACCACTTTTCGCACTTGTGTTGGTGCAGGAAACCACTTTTGCACATGTATTAGTGTGGAAAAAACACTTTTTGCACTTGTGATAGTGTTGAAAAACCACTTTTCGCACTTGTGTTAGTGTTGAAAAACCACTTTTCGCACTTGTGTTGGTGCAGGAAACCACTTTTGCACTTGTATTAGTGTGGAAAAACCACTTTTCGCACTTGTGTTAGTGTTGAAAAACCACTTTTCGCACTTGTGTTGGTGCAGGAAACCACTTTTGCACTTGTATTAGTGTGGAAAACCACTTTTCGCACTTGTGTTAGTGTTGAAAAACAACTTTTCGCACTTGTGTTAGTGTTGAAAAACCACTTTTCGCACTTGTATTAGTGTGGAAAAAACACTTTTTGCACTTGTGATAGTGTTGAAAAACCACTTTTCGCACTTGTGTTGGTGCAGGAAACCACTTTTGCACTTGTATTAGTGTGGAAAAACCACTTTTCGCACTTGTGTTAGTGTTGAAAAACCACTTTTCGCACTTGTGTTGGTGCAGGAAACCACTTTTGCACTTGTATTAGTGTGGAAAAAACACTTTTCGCACTTGTGTTAGTGTTGAAAAACCACTTTTCGCACTTGTGTTAGTGTTGAAAAACCACTTTTCGCACTTGTGTTGGTGCAGGAAACCACTTTTGCACTTGTATTAGTGTGGAAAAAATACTTTTTGCACTTGTGATAGTGTTGAAAAACCACTTTTCGCACTTGTGTTAGTGTTGAAAAACCACTTTTCGCACTTGTGTTGGTGCAGGAAACCACATTTGCACTTGTATTAGTGTGGAAAAACCACTTTTCGCACTTGTGTTAGTGTTGAAAAACCACTTTTCGCACTTGTATTAGTGTGGAAAAACCACTTTTCGCACTTGTGTTGGTGCAGGAAACCACTTTTGCACTTGTATTAGTGTGGAAAAACCACTTTTTGCACTTGTTTTAGTGTTGAAAAACCACATTTCGCACTTGTGTTGGTGCAGGAAACCACTTTTGCACTTGTATTAGTGTGGAAAAACCACTTTTCGCACTTGTGTTAGTGTTGAAAAACAACTTTTTGCACTTGTGTTAGTGTTGAAAAACCACTTTTCGCACTTGTATTAGTGTAGAAAAAACACTTTTTGCACTTGTGATAGTGTTGAAAAACAACTTTTCACACTTGTGTTGGTGCAGGAAACCACTTTTGCACTTGTATTAGTGTGGAAAAACCACTTTTCGCACTTGTGTTAGTGTTGAAAAACCACTTTTCGCACTTGTGTTAGTGTTGAAAAACCACTTTTCGCACCTGTGTTGTTGCAGGAAACCACTTTTGCACTTGTATTAGTGTGGAAAAACCACTTTTCGCACTTGTGTTAGTGTTGAAAAACCACTTTTCGCACTTGTGTTAGTGTTGCAAAACCACTTTTCGCACTTGTGTTGGTGCAGGAAACCACTTTTGCACTTGTATTAGTGTGGAAAAAACACTTTTTACACTTGTGATAGTGTTGAAAAAACCACTTTTCGCACTTGTGTTAGTGTTGAAAAACCACTTTTCGCACTTGTGTTGGTGCAGGAAACCACTTTTGCACTTGTATTAGTGTGGAAAAACCACTTTTCGCACTTGTGTTAGTGTTGAAAAACCACCTTTCGCACTTGTGTTGGTGCAGGAAACCTCTTTTGCACTTGTATTAGTGTGGAAAAACCACTTTTCGCACTTGTGTTAGTGTTGAAAAACCACTTTTCGCACTTGTGTTAGTGTTGAAAAACCACTTTTCGCACTTGTGTTAGTGTTGAAAAACCACTTTTCGCACTTGTGTTGGTGCAGGAAACCACTTTTGCACTTGTATTAGTGTGGAAAAAGCCACTTTTCGCACTTGTGTTAGAGTTGAAAAACCACTTTTCGCACTTGTGTTAGTGTTGAAAAACCACTTTTCCCACTTGTGTTGGTGCAGGAAACCACTTTTGCACTTGTATTAGTGTGGAAAAAACACTTTTCGCACTTGTGTTAGTGTTGAAAAACCACTTTTCGCACTTGTGTTAGTGTTGAAAAACCACTTTTCGCACTTGTGTTTGTGTTGAAAAACCACTTTTCGCACTTGTGTTGGTGCAGGAAACCACTTTTGCACTTGTATTCTTGTGGAAAAAACACTTTTTGCACTTGTGATAGTGTTGAAAAACCACTTTTCGCACTTGTGTTAGTGTTGAAAAAACACTTTTTGCACTTGTGATAGTGTTGAAAAACCACTTTTCGCACTTGTGTTAGTGTTGAAAAACCACTTTTCGCACTTGTGTTGGTGCAGGAAACCACTTTTGCACTTGTATTAGTGTGGAAAAACCACTTTTCGCACTTGTGTTAGTGTTGAAAAACCACTTTTCGCACTTGTGTTGGTGCAGGAAACCACTTTTGCACTTGTATTAGTGTGGAAAAACCACTTTTCGCACTTGTGTTAGTGTTGAAAAACCACTTTTCGCACTTGTATTAGTGCAGAAAAAACACTTTTTGCACTTGTGATAGTGTTGAAAAAACCACTTTTCACACTTGTGTTGGTGCAGGAAACCACTTTTGTGCTTGTATTAGTGTGGAAAAACCACTTTTCGCACTTGTGTTAGTGTTGAAAAACCACTTTTCGCACTTGTGTTAGTGTTGAAAAACCACTTTTCGCACTTGTGTTAGTGTTGAAAAACCACTTTTCGCACTTGTGTTTGTGTTGAAAAACCACTTTTCGCACTTGTGTTGGTGCAGGAAACCACTTTTGCACTTGTATTAGTGTGGAAAAAACACTTTTTGCACTTGTGATAGTGTTGAAAAACCACTTTTCGCACTTGTGTTAGTGTTGAAAAACCACTTTTCACACTTGTGTTGGTGCAGGAAACCACTTTTTCACTTGTATTAGTGTGGAAAAAACACTTTTAGCACTTGTGTTAGTGTTGAAAAACCACTTTTCGCACTTGTATTAGTGCAGAAAAAACACTTTTTGCACTTGTGATAGTGTTGAAAAACCACTTTTCACACTTGTGTTGGTGCAGGAAACCACTTTTGCACTTGTATTAGTGTGGAAAAACCACTTTTCGCACTTGTGTTGGTGCAGGAAACCACTTTTGCACTTGTATTAGTTTGGAAAAAATACTTTTTGCACTTGTGATAGTGTTGAAAAACCACTTTTCGCAGTTGTGTTAGTGTTGAAAAACCACTTTTCGCACTTGTGTTGGTGCAGGAAACCACTTTTGCACTTGTATTAGTGTGGAAAAACCACTTTTCGCACTTGTGTTAGTGTTGAAAAACCACTTTTCGCACTTGTGTTGGTGCAGGAAACCACTTTTGCACTTGTATTAGTGTGGAAAAACCACTTTTCGCACTTGTGTTAGTGTTGAAAAACAACTTTTCGCACTTGTGTTAGTGTTGAAAAACCACTTTTCGCACTTGTATTAGTGTAGAAAAAACACTTTTTGCACTTGTGATAGTGTTGAAAAACAACTTTTCGCACTTGTGTTGGTGCAGGAAACCACTTTTGCACTTGTATTAGTGTGGAAAAACCACTTTTCGCACTTGTGTTAGTGTTGAAAAACCACTTTTCGCACTTGTGTTAGTGTTGAAAAACCACTTTTCGCACCTGTGTTGGTGCAGGAAACCACTTTTGCACTTGTATTAGTGTGGAAAAACCACTTTTCGCACTTGTGTTAGTGTTGAAAAACCACTTTTCGCACTTGTGTTAGTGTTGAAAAACCACTTTTCGCACTTGTGTTGGTGCAGGAAACCACTTTTGCACTTGTATTAGTGTGGAAAAAACACTTTTTACACTTGTGATAGTGTTGAAAAACCACTTTTCGCACTTGTGTTAGTGTTGAAAAACCACTTTTCGCACTTGTGTTGGTGCAGGAAACCACTTTTGCAGTTGTATTAGTGTGGAAAAAACACTTTTCGCACTTGTGTTAGTGTTGAGAAACCACTTTTCGCACTTGTGTTAGTGTTGAAAAACCACTTTTCGCACTTGTGTTTGTGTTGAAAAACCACTTTTCGCACTTGTGTTGGTGCAGGGAACCACTTTTGCACTTGTATTAGTGTGGAAAAAACACTTTTTGCACTTGTGATAGTGTTGAAAAACCACTTTTCGCACTTGTGTTAGTGTTGAAAAACCACTTTTCGCACTTGTGTTAGTGTTGAAAAACCACTTTTCGCACTTGTGTTGGTGCAGGAAACCACTTTTGCACTTGTATTAGTGTG
>NW_027619805.1:0-30079 GCF_964187855.1 Myxine glutinosa
TGGAGCTATAGGTCCATCACGGACAGTGTGGATGACGTTTATGTTTTCTAACGTACAGTCATTGTTCTGAGAAGACCTCTAGCGATCTTTGCGTCAATAACGTGTGTAGGACCCACGTGATCGGATCACTGACTCAACCAATCACTTTTTTTCACTTTGATCACTCAATTTAATCAATGGATAATTGCTAATGTCATACCAATCATTATTTGATCTCACATACCTTAGAATATATGCCAATGTATACATATACACAAAGAATATATATTAGGGGGTGCTTACCTTAATTCGTTGTGTAGGGGTGCTTAACTTAATTATTTGTGTATATATATATATATATATATATATATATATATATATATATATATATATATATATATATAAATACATATATATATATCTATACATATATATATATCTATATATATATATATATATATATATATATATATATATACATATATATATCTATATATATATATATATATCTATATATATATCGATACATATATATATCTATATATATATATCGATACATATATATATATATATATATATATATATATATATATATATATATATATATATATACTATATATATATATATATATATATATATATATACGTATATACATATATATATATATATATATATATATATATGTATATGTATATATATATGTATATGTATATATAAATGTATATGTATATATATATATGTATATCTCTATATATAAAGGAGGAGTGTCTGTGTGTGTGTCTGTCTGGATGTCCGCTTATAACTCAAGAACTACACATCGGAGAAAAGTTTTAGACACAGATTCGGAATCAGCATAAAATCTCGGTGGTTTTAGGCTCCGTTTTATTTTAATATCAATGGTTTTAAAAAACCGCGCCAGCTGCAATTCCATGGTGTAGTTTGTGACGGCGCTAGACGTTCGGGGTGTATTGCAATGGTTTGTCGGTTTGGCTGTGGGTCCAGAATAGCTCCCATTTCCTTATGTTCTTCCACTTTTATTTTGATTCTTCTGTTACAACGCCTTCCTTATCTACCTTATATCCCCCGACGAGGCCTCTACATAATTTCATGCAGCAGAATTTCGTGCATTTTGAGTGAAAGAAGTGAGACGAAGTTGTAGGAGGAAGAAGAGGCGCGGGCACTGTGGAGGCATCGATCGTGAGTGGAAATGGCGGGAATGCGTTTGTATCGCAAAGTAAAGGATCTGCATTCATTTCTGAACTTGCATTGGTGGATTGTTATTACATCTGCATTATTTTTCATAAAAAAACTTTATATTGAACTTGAAGGCTCCAAGCACGGACTATATATATAGCCCTCATTGAGGTAAAAATAAAAGTAAAAAGCCTGCTAACGCTTGCCAAGCTAGCCGTTCCCCCCTCCCTCCCCCCTCTCCCCTCCCTCCCCCCTCCCTCCCCCCTCCCCCCTCCCTCCCCCTCCCCCCTCCCTCCCCCCCTCTCCCCTCCCTCCCCCCTCCCTCCCCCTCCCCCCTCTCCTCCCCCTCCCCCTCCCCCTCCCCCCCCTCCTCCCCCTCCCCCCCCCTCCCCCCCCCTCCTCCCCCTCCCCCCCCCTCCCTCCCCCCTCTCCCCTCCCTCCCCCCTCTCCCCTCCCTCCCCCTCCTCCCCCTCCCCCTTCCCCCTCCCTCCCCCTCCCCCCTCCCCCCCTCTCCCCTCCCTCCCCCCTCCCTCTCCCCCCTCCCTCCCCCTCCCCCTCCCCCCTCTCCCCTCCCTCCCCCCTCTCCCCTCCCTCCCCCTCCCCCCTCTCCTCCCCCTCCCCTCCCCCCTCCCCCCCTCCCCCCCTCCCCTCCCCCCCTCCCCCCCTCTCCTCCCCCTCCCCTCCCCCCTCCCCCTCCCCTCCCCCTCCACCTCCCCTCCCCTCCCCTCCCTCTCCTCCCCTCCCTCCCCTCTCCTCCCCCCCTCCCCTCCCCTCTCCTCCCCCCTCCCCTCCCCTTCCCCTCCCCCCGCTCCTCCCCTCCCCCCTCTCCTCCCCCCTCCCCCCTCCCACTCCCCTCCCCCTCCCCCCTCCCCCTCCCCCCTCACCTCCTCCTCCCCCCTCACCTCCCCCTCCCCTCCCCCCTCACCTCCCCCTCCCCCTCCCCTTCCCCTCCCCCCTCACCTTCCCCTCCCCCCTCCCTCCTCTCCCTCCCCCATCCCCCTCCCCCTCCCACCCCTCCCCTCCCCCTCCCCTTCCCCTCCCTCCTCTCCCTCCCCCTCCCCTCCCCCCTCCCACTCCTCCTCCCCACCCCCGCCTCCTCCCTCCTTTTCTCCCCCCCTCTTCTCCCCTCCCCCCCTCTTCTCCCCTCCCCACCCTCTCCCCCTCCCCCCATTATGCCTTCCCCCTCCCCCTCCACTCCCCCCTCCCCCTCCCCCTCCACTCCCCCTCCCTTCCACCCATGCCCTTCCCTTTCCCCCCTACCCCTCCCCTCCCCCCTACCCCTCCCCTACCCCCCTCCCCTTCCCCTCCCATCCCTCCCTCTCCCCATCCCTCCCCCCTTCCCCTCCCTCTCCCCCCTTCCCCATCCCCCTCCCCCTCCCTTCCCCCAATGCCCCTCCCTTTCCCCCCTACCTCCGCCCCTCCCTTTCCCCCCTACCTCCTCCCCTCCACTCCACCCTACCCCTCCCCTCCCCCTTCCCCCTCCCCCCTTCCCCTCCCCCTCCCCCCTTCCCCTACCCTCCCCCTCCCCCTTTCTCACTCCCCCCTCCCCCTTTCTCACTCCCCCCCTCCCACTTTCTCACTCCCCCCTCCCCCTCCCTTCCCCCCATGCCCCTCCCCTCCCCCCTCCCCTCCACCCTACCCCCCTCCCCTCCACCCTACCCCCTCCCCTTCTCCCCTCCCCTCCCATCCCTCCCCCTCCCATCCCCCTCCTCTTCTCTCCTCTCCTCCTCCCCCTCCCCCCTCTTCTCCCCTCCCCCCCTCTTCTCCCCTCTCCCCCTCTTCTCCCCTCCCCACCCTCGCCTCCCCGCCCCCCCCCCGTTCCCCTCCCCTCCCCTTCCCCCTCCTCCCTTCCCCCGCCCGGCAATGCCGGGTACTTCCCATGGCCAGCTGTACGTGGGCTGCTCGAGGGTTGGAAAACCAAGCCATCTTTATGTCTTGGCACCAAGTAAGAAAACCAGAAATGTTGTATACCAAGAGGTTTTGAGAAATTGACAATTGACAAAACGTCATGTAGGAAATGTACTGTGATATTGCTCTAAAATATACATGTTCTTTTCATCATATATTTGTCTTATTCTTATTCAACCTGGGCGAAGCCGGGTACCTCAGCTAGTATATATATATATATTATATATATATATATATATATATATATATATATATATATATATATATATATATATATATATATATATGTATATGTGTATATATATATATATATATATATATATATATATATATATATATATATATATATATATATATATATATATATATATATATATATATATGTATGTGTATGTGTATATATATATATATATATATATATCTATATATATATATATATATGTATGTGTATATATATATTGTTGCGGATATGGGATTTGGCCTCCATCCATATCCGCTTGTAAATATTCCCCTATTTCCCCAATACTCCCCAACTATCCCCAATCCCCCATTCCCTAGTCCCATTGTCTGTAAACAACACTCTGTAGAACCGACCTTCCCCTTTTTCCCCATTAAATGTCGTGCCCAGGTTCACCGCATCTCACGTAGACAACTATAGGACATCTTGCTAGTTATTCTTAGTCTATGTCAGTTAAGGACTCGTTTCCATTAATTCTGACTCTTCGTTGCACCAGAATGTGATTGTATGGCACCAGTAGTGAGTTTAGGACCTCCCAATACCTCCCCACAACCTCATCTCCGCATCCTCCCATCATCTCATGGAACAACAACAACTACAACCACAGCGGGGGCGGCGCGGCCGCGGCGCGGGGAGTGGGCGTCCTCACTCCGGCTTGGTTAGCCGCCATTGCCCATGTGCTCCGACGGGGTTACCACGAAGGGGCTGACTGTCAGCTCCTCGTCAAGGGCGGAGCCCGGTAACCCCCCCGCACCCAATAAGAAGCGGCGGGCCGATTCCATCTGGGGCGGAGCTAACGAGCCGAGGGCGTGTCACTCCCCGCTGGATATACGCAGCCACTTATCGGAGGTGACGTGAGATGCGCCCCCAGCTTGAAGAGAGAAGTCGCCACCTCCGAGCGCTGAGAGACCTCCCTGCATCTTTTGGACCGCGCTTTATCCTGTCCCTGAGCCAAGGTGCACCTTGTGCTATCCATCGACTACCTGCCCTTCCTTGCCATCAATCCCTGTGTGAGTCAGTCTTGTCCCGTTTATCTGTGGTCTGTCGGGGCTAATATAAGACCTTGTTTAAGTGCCCACCTTCCTATGCTGTACCTCTTGTCCTTGTAATCTAAACGTTCTGCATACAAATATTATAACCTCCTCCGGAGGTCTTGAGAACTGTACCCCGGGTGTCGTGTCATTTAACCCAGCCGTTGTGTCCTTTCCTTAATTGATTTAGCATAGCGCGATTTGGCCAACGTTCGAGTGGAATCGGGTAAACTGTGCAGACGCGGTCATACCAAACCGCTCGGTAAACTAACATCCAAAACCGCGTCTGTAACAATATATATGTATATATATATATATATATATATATATATATATATATATATATATATATATATATATATATATATATATTTCTACACATCGATACATATATACATATAAATTTCAAACTTGTTTCCCTCCTCTAAAACCTGGTGCATTGTTAAGTCTGACTCTGGTGTATGCTCCCCTTTTGCCCCTCCCCTCTCTTCAATTGGCCCCACAATCGACTCCACTCTTAAGAAGGCCGAATACCTCAATTCTGTGTTTGCTTCCAAATATTGTGGCCCCCAACCCCTCACTCTCGGTACCTATCATTCGCTGTCCGACCAAACTTCTCACAGACTCTGTGGCTATTGCACCTGAGAAGGTGGAGAAGACAATTTAAACTCTCGATTCTGACTCTTGATGCTCGATTGACGGCATCAGCTCACGTGTCCTAGAAACCTGCTCTGCCACATTTGCACATCCTTTCTCTGCCTTTTTCACCATGTCATTTGCACTGGATCATCCTCCATCTACTTCCAAATCAACCAATGTCACTACACCACATAAAAAGGGACATAAACAGATCCCCTCAACCACAGACCTATCAGCTTACTTTAAATCATCAGCAAGATCATGGAATTCATCATCATAGTTAATATGAAATCCTCCCTTTTCTCCAACAACCTCATCTCAGATCATTAATTTGGTTTCAGACCAGGTCACTCCATCTTGGACACACTGCTTCTCCCCACCCAACCATGGATTAATGACAACCCTTAATGTCAACCAACAACACAACAACCCTCAATGTCAGACATGAGATCAGGGCTGTCTCTATGGACATACATTGAGCTTTTGATACAGTCTGGCATCCTGCCTTGCTCTCCAAACTCTCTGCCTCAAGCATCCAAGGCCACACTCCACACATTTCCGTTCTCAAGACCGAACTCTCTTATCTGTCTCCCTCTTCCAAATCCTGGTGGCATCTGGTCAAATCTGTTTCTGGTGTTTGTTCCCCCTCCATCCCCTCCCTCACCTCAAACGGCTACACAGCTGACTCCGCACGTGAAAAAGCTGAATGCCTCAACTCTGTGTTTGCCTCTAAATCTTGTGTCCCAAACCCATCCCTCTCTGTACCCACTGTACCCAGTCGTACCCAGCTGCTCCTGGACTCCGTGTCCTTTCCTCCTGACAAGGTGGAAAAGTTTGTCAACCCTCGACTGATTCTGCAACTGGACCTGATGGCATCAGCCCACGGGTCCTAAAATCCTGTTCTTCCGCTCTTTCACTCCCTCTCTCTGTTCTCTTCACCCTCTCTTTTGCTCAAGGTCATCTGCCATCTGCTTGGAAATCAGCCAACATCACCGATTTGCACAAAAAGGTGCAAAAACAGATCCTAGCAACTACAGACCAATCAGCCTTCTCCCAATTATCAGCAAAGTCATGGATTCCATCATTGCTTTGAATATGAAATCTTTCCTCTTCTCCAGTGGCTTGATCTCTGATCATCAATTTGGTTTCAGACCAGGTCACTCTACTCTGGACATGCTGCTTCTGCTTTCTCAACAATGGATGGAGGTCCTCAATGCCAAACAGGAAATTAGAGCTGTCTCCCTTGACATATCACGTGCCTTCGATACGGTCTGGCACCCCGCTCTGCTCACAAAACTCTCCTCCTTTGGTATCCATGGAAATCTCCACGCATGGCTGGCGGACTTCCTCTCTAGTCGTAGTCAACGTGTGGCCCTGCATGGGTTTCTCTCATCTCCTCTTCCTGTTCAGGCTGGAGTTCCCCAAGGCAGTGTTCTGGGCCCTGTGCTTTTTCTGGTCTTCATCAATGATCTCTCTGACTCTCTTGAAAATCCTCTCTATCTCTTTGCTGATGACTCCACTCTCTGCCGCTCCATTCCTCATCCCTCAGATCGGCAGTCTGCAGCCTCCTCACTCTCTGCAGACCTGGACAAAATCACAGACTGGGCAAACAACCATCCACTTTCTGGATAATCCTCTCCAAGAAGTTCTGTCTCTCAAGCTTTTGGGTCTCACTATCTGCCATGATCTTTCCTGGGAAAACCACATTTCAAATCTGGCCTCCAAAGCCAGTCGCCGACTGGGCATCCTCCATCGTGCAAAGTCCTTCCTTGGCACACCTGAGCTCCTCACCATTATACAAGGCTTTCATCCGCAGCTCAATGGAATACTGCTCTCCCCTCTGGGCCGGTGCTCCTGCCTCACACCTAGCTCGTCTTCACGCTGTTGAAACCAAAGCGTTCAGAATCATTGGAATCTCCCACGATGAAGCTAACTCCGAGGGCCTTTCACTCACTCACCGCAGGCAGGTTGGTGGTCTTTTCGTCTTCTACCGACTCCTCTCCGGCCTTGCCCCCCCCCCCCCAGCTCTCTCTGGGCTCTGTCCCCGAAATATTCCTACAGATCGCACAAGATCTGCCTGCAACCCTCTTATGGTTAAACTGCCAAAATCAAGACTCTCTGCTCACCTTCACTCCTTCATTCCTCTTTTCTCCCGCCTCTGAAACAAACTCCCTCACTCTCTTCTATCCCACTCCACCCTCCAGGTCTTTAAAACAGCTGTTCACCACCATCTCTTATCTTCCCCCATCCAAAACCTTGATCTTTTCTACCCCCGCTAATTTCACCCCAAATCCACCTTTTTGAAATACCAACTTCTTTCCCGGAAGTCCTTGGTGTCCTTGTGTTTTATACTTCTCCCCCCCCCCCCCCCTTCCCATGCCTCCTTCCCCCAAGCCCTCTCTCTCCCACACATCTCCCGATGTCCCTGCTCTCAAATGTTGTGTTTGTGTGCTTCCCCTTCTCTCCCCATTTTGTCTACCGCTCCCTCTTTTTATATATTTTGTTTGTCTGTTTGATTTGTTTGTGTGATAAATGTTAGCTCTTTCACGAGCCTCGATTCTGTATACGAAAGAAAAAAAAAAAAAACTGACTTCCTCTACTCTCATAAGCAGCGTGTGGCTCTCAACAGAATCCTTTCATCTCCTCTCCCTGTCAAGGCTGGAGTACCCAAGGCAGTGTTCTGGGCCCAGTTCTATTCCTGATCTTCATCAATGATCTCTCTGGAAAATCCTCTCTATCTATTCGCTGATGACTCCACCCTCTGCCATGACATCCCTCATCCTTCAGACAGACTGCAGCTTTTTCCCTCTCTTCAGACCTTGATAAAATCACAAGATGGTCAAACACTTGGAATATGTCTTTGAATTCTGACAAATCTCACACTCTCACTATTTCTCTCCAAAAGAACCGTCTGGAAAACCCTCTGATCTACCTTCTTAACAATCCTCTTTAGGAAGTTCAGTCATGCAGTCCTGGGTTTCACTGTGAGTCATGATTTCTCTTGGGCAAACCATATTTCAAAGTTGGCCTCCAAAGCCAGCCTCCCTGGGCATCGTCTGTCGTACAAAGTCCTTCCTTGGTACTCCTGAATTCTTATCCACCGACAAGGCTGTCATCCCCAGGCTGATGGAGTGTCATCCCTCAAATTTCCAGTTTTTCCTCCTTGGAATTTCCTTCTCTATCCATATTGTCCATCCCATGCATCCTCTCCTGCTGTCCTCCCCCACTCACCCCACACCCATTGTTTGTCCAAGTCTCACTCTCTCTTGGCCTTTAACTCTGCTGTTGGTGGTTCCCCCCTCTCTACCATACCTTTTGCACCCTGTTTTTGTCTGTTACGTCCTGATCCACTCAGTGTACTAGCTATTCCACGAGCCTTGACTTTGTGTACAAATTATATATGGTATATAAAAAATAAAAAACACAGGGATGGGGGTTTATCGTTAGGACGGGATTTTAACCCAGGCTGGCGGCTTGAGATGAGTGTGCGTACCTCGATGTCATCCTGCCAGCCCAACTTAATTAAAAGAGAGTAAATAATTATTGATTAATAAAAACATCAACGAAGGCTTTGGTTATCATGTGTTAAGATTGAAAGTTTAGCCTAAGAAGAGCATACAGGATGTCTGGATGTTCAAAGTGCCAACCTCTGCAGCTTCCAGGAGAAGAAAATAGAGATTTGCGTGTTGTTCTTCATCTTACGGACCATCTCGGCCCGGCTCGGAGGACTCACGGTCCACAGTGCGATTGAGTGCTCGTTGAATGAGATGTTGGCAATGTCTTCATGCTCGAAGTCCTCGATCTTCTCTTCAGCCCGAGAAGCTCGAAATAGAGAGTTTTCTTTATTCTGCAAACATGTGCAAGCATGCTTCATGACATGTCATGGATGGGATATTAGTATCCCAATGCCTTTCAGAAGGTCCGAGGTTAAAATGCAGATCTAACATGGCAAATGCACCTCTTTCGGTGGCTCTATCTTGCATTGTTTAAACAAACGTCTAACCATAACCAACCATAAAATACTAAATATAAAAACTCTTCATTTAACCAATAAAACAGATGACTCACCTGTGGTTTGAACTTTTCCTTCAGGTCTTCGTACTCGCTCTGCGTTAACGTTTTGATGTCGGTTGACTGCGCTATGAAGATGGGCTGTGGGGAGACAGTTAGACCCTGTTATACTTTTTCTGGAGATTTATGAAACTGTTCTTAAACAATAACATTAGCTTTCACAGAGTAAAATGGTCTTGGAGAATCCACTTATATAATCGGATAATTCAAAGTGTGCATTCAATCCGATGAGGGCGGCACCTTACCTGGTAGTGACCAAGAGAAATGGTGATTGTGGCAAAGATGGGAATGTTTGTATTCCCAGCAACGGATCTCACGTAGGACATGAAGAGCAGTGGGAACCAGACGATGCAAATTAACAGGAAGACGATCATACCACCCATACCGTATTTCACGCTCTTCTTCTTCTTCTGGCCCTTGGGCTGTGGATAGCGCTGTTAAGGAGAAGAGTAAAGAGCCAACATAAATGGTTTCACAAGTTGTTGTCCATTCTATAAGAGTGGATAGCAATGTAAAGACTGACAATCAAAATTATCTGCAAACAATTAAACCCAATGATAAACAAAAATAAATGTAATCACGTTCGATGATGGCGTCGATAGGTGGGGACCATGGCCCACTCAACTTTTTGACTCGGGGGTATAACATATCAATCCTCCCCCACCCCCACCTTTGCTCGAATGTAACATAAAATGTGTCACCCTGTAAAATCAACACAGACCTGGATACAGGATGTTCCCCAAATGCATCATCGAATTATGTATAAATCAATATCAACTTTCCCCAAATAAGTTATCTCTTAAATCAATTACTGCGCTGTTGGGAGTTATTTAATAAAAGACTGTGCACATTGGTGTGGGCTTGTGCACATTCTGTGTTTCATAAGTTGGTGTAAGCACGTACTACATGTTGTGCATGCAATGAAAATGTATCACTTATGGATGAGTACTGATATGGACAGACATTCCTACTGCAGCGCTGATATCTTGCTTCGAGTTATCTTGTAAAGGAGCCTCTTTGCTCGTACATAGTGGAGTTTTCATGCACTTAAAGTTTATGTAGTCATTGTTGCATCGGAAATGAATGGGTAATTAGAGTGCTAAGGGTCCTCAAATGGCGGACCACGGACCACAGTCCATGTCCAGATCGCAGGCATCATTAGTCCGAACCACAAGCTAATCCCAGCTATTCCAAATCCACCGTCAATTTGATAAATGATAAACGCTGGAAGGGATTAATGCAGAAGGTGATTAAAATTTACATTTAGATATATTTAACAAGGAAATCGGACACAGGAGGCCATTCGGCCCATCATGCCTGTACTATACCAACACCAGGGGTATGTTCCGTTGCCAAGCAGCTTGCTTGATGCAAAGCACTCAAGCAAGCACTCCAACGGAATGGAGTGCTCAGCACTGCTTATCAACATTGCAGTTTCCATGGAAACAATGCGATCGTGGTACTCAAGCAAATGCTCTCCGGGTTGTTGTTTCCAGTTTTACTCTATCCTCTTGAGACAACTTCCCCAAGCAACTTTGTGTTAGCAGCCGCTACAGAGTATGAGGAAGAGGGAAAGAAAGATAAAGAAATGGGCGAGTCAGAAGGAGGGAGCCCCCTGCCTAGCTTATCTATGGACCCTACCATTATGTATTTTGGGGAGGGGTGGGAGAGAGTAGCGAGAGGAGTAGTGGAGGCAAAGGATAGAAGAGGGAGAGGGGTGGAGAAGGGTTTGTATGTTTGTAGATGTGGAAGAATTAGGATGAAAAGTAGAAGTAACAATAAAAGTATGAAATATATTTTTAATACTTGTATTGTTACTTCTACTTTTCATCCTAATTCTTCCACAAACTGCTCTCTCTCATGCACAGATTTATCCCATCTCGACTTCAGTTGTCTTACCCTTCCTCCCGTCCATGGTACACTGAATCTTGTGGTGAGGCAGTTGCCCTGAAACAACTGGCCTTTGCCTCTTGGAAGGCTAATCCAACTGAAGGCAATCTCAGTTCCTCCCAACAAGCTCGGAACAAGTGTGTGTCTACTCTCAGGAGTGCCAGGAAGCACTATCTCTCCACACTCAAGAATGAACTCAAACGTGTCTCCTTCCTCCAAATATTGGTGGCGTCTGGTCAAATCCATTTCTGGTGTTTGTTCCCCCTCCATCCCCTCCCTTACCTCAAATGGCTACACAGTTGACACTGCACGTGACAAAGCCGAATGCCTCAACTCTGTGTTTGCCTCAAAATCTTGTGTCCCAAACCCATCTCTTTCTGTTCCCACCTTACCCAGTCAAACCCAACTGCTCCTTTTAGCTCTTTCACGAGCCTCGATTCAGTATACAAAAAAAAACAACAAAAAAAAACAGTGTCCTCTCCTGACAAGGTGGAGGAGTTTTTGTCAAACCTTGACTCTGATTCTGCAACTGGACCAGACGGCATCAGCCCACGGGTCCTAAAATCCTGCTCTGCCACTCTATCTCACCCTCTCTCTGTTCTTTTCACCCCCTCTTTTGCTCAAGGTCATCTGAGAGCATCCTGGAAATCAGCAAACATTACCGCTTTACACAAAAAGGTGCAAAAACAGATCCTTGCAACTACAGACCAATCAGCCTGCTCCCAATTATCAGCAAAGTCATGGAATCCATCATTGCTTAGGATATCAAATCCTTCCTCTTCTCCAATGGCTTGATCTCAGATCATCAATTTGGATTCAGACCAGGTCATTCTACTCTGGACATGCTGCTTCTGCTGTCTCAACAATGGATGGAGGTCCTCAATGCCAAACAGGAAATCAGAGCTGTCTCCCTTGACATATCACGTGCCTTCGATACGGTCTGGCACCCAGCTCTGCTCACCAAACTCTTCTCCTATGGTATCCATGGAAATCTCCATGCATGGCTTGCGGATTTCCTCTCTGGTCGTAGTCAACGTGTGGCCCTGAATGGATTTCTCTCATCTCCCCTTCCTGTTCAGGCTGGAGTTCCCCAAGGCAGTGTTCTGGGCCCTGTGCTTTTTCTGGTCTTCATCAATGATCTCTCCGACTCTCTGGAAAATCCTCTCTATCTCTTTGCTGATGACTCCACCCTCTGCCGCTCCATTCCTCTTCCCGCAGATCGGCAGTCTGCAGCCTCCTCACTCTCTGAAGACGTGGACAAAATCACAGACTGGTCAAACAAGTGGAACATGTCTTTCAATCCTGACAAATCTCACACTCTTACTATGTCTCGCCGAAAAGATCGACTGGACAACCCTCCCATCTACTTTCTCAACAATCCTCTCCAAGAAGTTCTGTCGCTCAAGCTTTTGGGTCTCACTATCTGCCATGATCTTTCTTGGGAAATCCACATTTCCAAGCTGGCCTCCAAAGCCAGTCGCCGACTGGGCATCCTCCGTCGTACGAAGTCCTTCCTCGGCACACGAGCTCCTCACCACATACAAGGCTTTCATCCGCAGCTCACTGTTCTCCCCTATGGGCCGGTGCTCCTGCCTAACACCTTGCTCGGCTTCACACTGTTGAAACCAAAGGCCTCAGAATCATTGGAATCTCCCGCGATGAGGCTATCTCCGAGGGCCTTTCACTCACTCACCGCAGGCAGGTAGGTGGTCTTTCTGTTTTCTACCGACTCCTCTCCGGCCTTGCTCCCCCAGCTCTCTCTGTGCTTTGTCCCCCAAATATTCCTACAGGTCGCACAAGATCTGCCAGCAACCCTCTGATGGTTAAACTGCCGAAATCTCGGCTCTCTGCTCACCTTCACTCTTTCATTCCTCTTTTCTCCCGCCTCTGGAACAAACTCCCTCACTCTCTTCAATCCCACTCCTCCCTCCAGGTCTTTAAAACAGCTGTTCACCACCATCTCTTATCTTCCCCCATCCAAAACCTTGATCTTTTCTACCCCCGCTAATTCACCCCAGATCCACCTTGTTTGAAATTCCAACTTCTTTACTGGAAGTCCTGGCAGTGTCCATATGTTTTATACCTCTCCCACCCCCACCTTCCCATGCCCCCCCCCCAAAGCCCTCTCCCTCCCACAGATCTCTCGATGTCCCTGCTCTCAAATGTTGTGTTTGTGTCCTTCCCCCTCTCTCCCCATCTTGTCTAACGCTCCCCATGTTGTATGTTTTATGTGTCGGTTTGTCTTCCTGTGTGATTAATGTTAGCTCTTTCACGAGCCTCGATCTTGTATAACCACCTTTAGAGGCCATTTTTCCCCGCAAGCGGGGGTTGGCCTTTTTCGGGCACCGTGGTTTTTGTTGTTTTTTGGTCCCCTTTTTGAAGCAATGTTTTACGGCCGGATGCCCTTCCTGACGCCAACCCTTTTTGCCGCCTTTAACGACAAACAGGGAATTACCAGTGAACTGGTACTCAATTAGCCGACCTCGGAAGGATGACAGGCTGAGTCAACCCCCCTGGCGTTAATTCAGCAATCGACCTCGATCTTGTCCTCGATAATCGACCTCGAATCGACCTCGATAATCGATCGACCTCGATCTTGTATACAAAAAAATAAAAAAATAAAAAATGAGTGAGTGCAATAATAAACTTTGGCACCAAGAAGAAGCTCAAAATTAAAAACACCCACTTTCTTAGTTAAATTATTTCAAAGAAACATGGCAAATGGGGTCAGATTAAATACCCAGAATGCACCACAGCAAAGACTGTCGAGAATCAACATGTTGCTGTGGCTAGGCTTGTCTGATCATCACTATTGTCTCTGCGATTTATATTTGCGATGTCCTCCCTCCCTCCCCCCACTTTTAAGTGGTCATCGACGCCCATGTGTTTGATACAACTAGACATGACACTCATTCAGAGAGATGTATGAAGCATCACGTATGGTTAGAGATTGCCACAATATCAGGCACAGACACCACGGTCCTCATTACCTGCAGTAGAGGGTCACCATGGATACTGGCAAAGTGACAGTCACCACTGGCACACAATTTCCTACGTTTTTCGAGAAGAATTGTTAAATTCACCTTTTCAGATTCCCGCCAGCACTTGAGAATGAAGACATTCGCGTAAATATCTTCCACGCACATCCAGTTGGACAGGCTCAATGTGGTGTCCGTCCAAACCCAGTCCATGACAGCTCGCAGCTCGATGAGGAATGGTATAAGGCGGAACCTAGGAGTCATGGTCCACCGTGTGGGGTGATTGACAAAGGATAGGCAGAAGTTACAAATCCGCCATGAAACACATCACTTGAAATCTCTCGAGGTAACAAAACTTCCTTCTATCCTTGTAGTTATCACTGTCTACTCGCCATAACTAACATCTTCGAATGGTTGGGGATATACTCGTACTTTTATCTGTACTATTTATATACCGAAGTATAAACACCCAAAGTATAACAATAACTGTATTATAAGTGACGTTTAGCAATCAGAGCAATCTATCTATAATGGAGCAGATGCATATATGGCTGTACCGTATATATATAAGCCCGCTTGGAGTTTGCAAAAAAGCACCTAAAGGACTCTCAGACTGTGAGAAACAAGATTCTGTGGGCTTTCATGTGTCTTTCACTGAGGAGAGGCGTCCGTCTGGCCACTCTGCCATAAAGCCCAGATCGGAGGAGTGTTGCAATGATGGTTGTCCTTCTGGAAGTTTCTCCCATCTCCACACAGGATCTCTGGAGCTCAGCCAGAGTGACCATCGGGTTCTTGGTCACCTCTCTTACCAAGGCCTTTCTCCCCTGATTGCTCAGTTTGGCCGGGAGGCCAGCTCTAGGAAGAGTCCTGGTTGTTCCAAACTTCTTCCATTTAAGAATCCTGGAGGCCACTGTGCTCTTGGGAACCTTCAATGCAGCAGAAATTTTTTTGTAGGGCTCCCCAAATCTGTTCCTCGACACAATCCTGTCTCTGAGCTCCGCAGGCAGTTCCTTCGACCTCATGGCTTGGTTTTTGCCCTGATATGCATCGTCAGCTGTGAGACCTTGTATAGACAGGTGTGTGCCTTTCCAAATCATGTCCAATCAATTGAATTTACCACAGGTGGACTCCAATCAAGGTGTAGAAACATCTCAAAGATGATCAAGAGAAATGGGAGGAACCTGAGCTAAATTTCAAGTGTCATAGCAAAAGGTATGAATACTTATGTAAATGTGATATTTCAGTTGTTTCTTTTTAATAAATTTGCAAAACTTTCTAAAATCCTGTTTTCTCTTTGTCATTATGGGGTATTGAGTGTAGATTGATGAGGGGAAAAATGAATTTAAACGATTTCAGCATAAGGCTGCAACATAACAAAATGTGAAAAAAGTGAAGGGGTCTGAATACACTGTGTATATGATTATACCATGTGATTATACCATGGGTCATATACCTAATCACTTGCCAAAAGTGCAACAAACAATATGTTGGAAAATCTGAGAATACACTCTACACACGATTTAATAACACCCGGTCAGAAATCAATAACTTCCACACCAGTCAGGGCATATCTCCACCTTACACGATACACTTTAATCAACCGGATCACTCGATAAATGACATTCAAATCTCTGCCATTGAATCAATCACAAATCGATCACACACCACGATTCTGAAACGTGAGTCCTTTTGGATACACAAACTTCGGACAAAAATCCCTCATGGCATAAATTTTGATGATTAAAGAATGTTCCAACATCAACCCAATCAAATCATTAACCGTAGCCCATTCATTCACCAATTCATTCATTCATTCATTCACTCATTCATTCACTCATTCTTTCATTCTACATTCATATGTCATTTATATAAATATATAAATAAATATATAAATATATTATATGAATATAAATGGTATATGAATATATGCTTGTGTGTTTATGTATGTATGTATCTCTATATTTGTATATGCACGTGCACCGGAACTGTAACGGTGCACGTGCATATACAAATACCAGCGGATCTGGTACGCCGATAGGCCGAAGAAGATGCACGTGCACCGGAACTGTAACGCGACCCGAAACTGTAAGTTGCGCTTCACTTCCGTTGAACTTTGGGACGATGAGTGAGCTTCAGCGTGGCTCTTCCTTTTGTATGCATTTTCTACACATGTCACACATCTTACACACATATCACTATTAGGGTGGGCTTCAAAAAAGCAAAATGCAGATGTTCTCTGGGACATGGTCTATTTTTGTTCCTTTTGGTGTCAAAGGAAACCACACCAAATTTGAATGGAATCCAATAATATGTAGGGGTGCCACATCAGTGATGAATTTTCCCCCATGCAAAAATAGGAATTTCCATTTTTTGGGCTGTATATACACAAAATAAATACATAATTATATATATACATTAAATATAATATTAAAAATAAATATATAGTAAATATACATTAAATAATAAATATACATAAATACACATTATACATTATATATATACAATATATTATCCATACAGTTTTGAGACTTCCTATGATCACTATCTGGGCAATTTTCATGCATGTTTTGTACAGGTTCACGGGGTCAGGGGTACGCTTTTTTAGTGTGTAATATGTAGGCCTAACTTATTGACTGTGGCTCTTTTGTAGAGAGTGACCCTGTGGAGTAAGAATTAACAGGATTTTACCGACATTCTTGCTTATTTTGCAGATATGGCATGTGCTAGTACCAGTGTTTCATTGAAAACTCGGGCTCAGGATAATGTGTATCTCATTGGGTCCACTTCTGGAGATGCCATCAAAGGTGCCAAGCTCCCGACTGTGCATCAATCTCTTGTCCTGTTTTTCCATCACCTGAAGAAGGAGAATCGCACTGCCCGGGAGAGTGCAACCCTCACCATTGAAGAGGTTGTGAAGTTCTGGGAAAAAGCTCACCTACCTACAACGACGAAGCAGCACTGCATCCATCGTTTGGAGAGGCTATATGAAGAATGGAGGAGCCTCCAAAAAGGTGCAAAGCGGGGTGGTGCGACCCAAGAGAAAAAGGAAGCATCCTTCAAGGCCTCCTTGGAGAAGACGTTTGATCTTAGGCATGCAGATTCGGAGGCCATAATCACCAACCCCGAGGACAGGAAGTTTCTTCACGATCAATTCTCAGAGAGGAAGGCTTCAATGGGATCTGTAGACACTGTGTTGGAAGCAAAAACGTTCTTGTGTGTTTGAAAGATCAGCAGCCACGAGATGATTATCATGAACTCCTAGAACTGACTGTCATCTACATGGGAGGAATCCCACCTCGTGGAATCCGGATCATGGCTCCAGGAGCAATGCACAGAGCCAGATGGATGGCAAAAGCACTATATTCACTACAGGTGTTCATGTTTCGGTCAGAGTTCCACTTGACACTTCGAGAGGCGAGAGAACTCCGAGCCTTCAACATTTTTGTCTGCCTTGTGTATGTGCAGGCTTGGTTTCGGGCTCCACAAGCTATTGAGGCTCCCCTGAATGACATTAACCTCTTCAAGAAGTTGGAAAAGTTTGAACAAATCAATCAGAAGATGGCTCAGGCAGCCTTGAAGGCACTTGGCCGCCACACGTGGTACATGAGCCCAGTACTAGTGGCATTTGCATTCTTTGACACCAGAATTGACAAAGAAAGCAAGATCAATATGATTGAAGCATTGAAAAATGACGGTGAAAACCCCTCTCCAAAGAGACCAGCTATCAAACGAGGAACCGCCCTGTCAATCGCTGGCCTCATAACAAAACACACCAAGCATTTCTTCAGCATCCTAGGGACCCCAACTGATTGGATGGATAAGGATCCTGGTTCATGGGAGCAAGAAACCAGCTTTCAGGAAGCAAAGAAAGCCGCCAGTGGCTTAGTCGTGGTGAACGACAGGGCAGAAAGGGGTGTCGCATTGATACAAGACTACAATAAGCTCCTTACAAAGGATGAAGAGCAAAAGCAAGCTCTGCTCCAAGTTGTTGCTGCTCACAGGAAGATGTACCCCGATGCCAAGAAGGCAACAGTGGTGAAACATGCCCAGAAATAGGAGTTACATTTATCATTATATTTGGGTTTTTTAATATTATGTGATATGGTGTCTCTTCATTTTATGAACTGAACATTTGGATTGTTATCATTGAATTTGAGTTTTCATAGCAATATAGTGCTATTTGTGCAGCTATTGTAACTTGTGTTTGCTAGAATACAAAGAAAGTGAGTGGAGGGTGGATTTTCATAAAACAAACTTCTGGTTTTGCTTTCGATCCATATATAGAAAAGTTTTGTAGACACCTTTAGATTGAAGGCTGATGTGGCACCCCTAAATAAAATCAGATTGCTTTCATATTTGGTGTCGTTTCATTTTGGAACAAAAGGAACAACATAAAGCCATGTCCCAGTAAATATTTTAAAAACATTATTTTGAGCACCACCCTAATCACTATACATACTTGTCTGACATACATGCCTGTTGTTTCTGTAGACTAAGAAGAAGACCTTTGTTGGTCGAAAGCTTGTCGACAATTAAAGATCGACGTCCTGAAGCTACGTCCGCGTCTGATTTAATCTCCCGAATATATATATATATATATATTTATATATATATTTCTATGTATATTTGAATTCCCCCCTCAAGGAAATTGTCACCATGTATGTTTGTGTAGTCCTGAAGATCATTAAAAAAAAAAAAGTGGCTGGCCCAATCCCCAACTGATTTTGCAAATGTGCTGAAGGTACCCAGGGTCAGGTCATGCATACAAAAAGAACCCCTTCCCTCTCTCCACCATGCCCCCCCTCCCTCCCACAGGAAAAAAAATCCCAGAGGGCAGGAGTGACCACTAGTAAATGTAATATTTTTTTATGAGAAAAGCTACGTAACATGGAAATCAACCTGGGGACAGCAGCAAATCAAAAATGAAGCTCAAAATGGATCCGTGAAGAAACATTGCACCATTAAAGGAGTCGTCAGTTTATGCATCAATGCAATTTCACCATAAAGCCTCAAAATCAAGTCAAACGAACCAACCCCTGGAAGAGAAATAGGTTGATGTAGTTGTAACGCTTGGTTAGGAAGTTCCCGAGGATGCGGGTCGGGTAACCACAGCGGATCTGGTACGCCGATAGGCCGAAGTAGATGCATTTCGAGACGTACCACACCTGTGCTACTGTATTTTTGTTGAAAGGTCTGCGGGTAAAGGATGAGAACAGCCTGATGGTGAGGTTCAAAAAGGTGTTTAAAAAAGAAGAAGCAAGAAACGAGTATGTTGTTATAAATTCACATCACAGCTGATGGTGGCAACGTCTGAAAGATATCATTGTCATCATCATCAATATACCATACTCTTTACAGAGCATTGGTGCTGACAAAACAGTATCTGGGTAAAGGCTGTGTCAGGCTGGTTTGGTAGTGCTGGACATTTTGGTTATGCAAAAATTATCTGCAAAAAAAAAAAGAAAAAAGTGTTATTGGGGATATTTATTTCCAATAATTGTCATGGGAGGGGGCCGTGGCCCCATTTCTGTAGGACATATGACCATGAGGAGTATCAAGTTAAGGTTAGGGCCTAGTTCCGATTCCTCCTGGCGAGATTGGTCTGGATCTGTCTGGCACTTTCTGAGAAGAAGATTTTTTAATTACTGTAAATACCAATATTTGGGGGAAAACCCTTTTATAGAGGCACATCCGAATGGGGAGCACAACACCATGAGACCTTGCTGTGCTGATGCATCATACCAAATTGGGTAGTTTGTGAGGAGAAGATGTTTTAGTCATATGTTAACGGACAGATGTCCATGGATGGAACGCGAGTTGGGAATGAGAGAAAAGGGACGGGACGTATGGTGGAGATAGAAGTAATAGGAGGACAGAAAAATCAGGTGTTCAAGCTTCAATAAGTGTAGTTTGCATCAAAATAAGGCATCTTGTACTACTAATTCCTGCTGCAACGTATAAGGAAAGTGGATATTGAATTGATTGGAGGATTATAACCGATTTTATGGGAAAACAAGTGATGTAAATCTATAGTTTCAGCTAAAAACCAATGAAAAGCACAGGGGCTGCATAACGAGTCAAACGAGAGAGAGAGAGAGAGAGAGGGAGAGAGGGAGAGAGGGAGAGAAAGAGAGAAAGAGAGAGAGAGAGAGAGACAGAGGGAGAGAGAGAGAGGGAGAGAGAGGGGGAGGGGGAGGAGAGAGAGAGTGATAGAGAGGGAGAGAGAGTGATAGAGAGGGAGATGGGGAGGAGAGATAGAGAGAGGGTGTAGAGAGAGGGGGGCACAGTGTGCATGAGAGGCTTGAACTTAATCAGCATTCTTACATTTCAGTGACACCGGGCAGGATGAAGAACATCCAAACGTGAATTCCAATGACTAGCACCACCTGGAAAATGCACTTTCCCATGACAGTCTTCCGTAGGTAAAGTGCACGATCAATGACCATTGTTGAGAACTGGATCAAAAGCATCACAAGGAAGGCCTTGGGGACACGGTTCTTGGATATCGTCTCTGTTATGTCTGCGTCCACCGAGTGTTTCTGAAATGAAATAGAGCGATCCATTAGTAATCACAATTTTCGTCACCTCCTCCCTCCCTGCGCCCCACCTCCCACCCAGCCCCCCCAATCCCCCAAAGCATGTCCCAGCACAGCATGATCAGTTAAACTTGCTTTTTATGAGTTTACAATGGGCTGGAGGAGGCTGATGGTTTTCAGAATGGAAATTTCACTTTCGCACATAATTACTACTCAAGATAAAATTGGCGATGAAGTGAATGAAGTGATGGAGGTGAAAATGATTATAAATTACAACACAATCTCCATTGACAAAGCATACGGAGCATGTAGACATGAGAGACTTGAGTAATTACTGGACAAGTAAATTAACTTGAAGGGAGCTCAAAGCAAAGGGACAATGTCATTAATGTCCTCTTTGCAAGGACCTTAAGTGACAGCAATGCACTTTTACACAAATAAGATATCAGGAGACCTCAAGGTAGTCAAGAACGACAATGGACGGATTAACACAATACGTGCAATTTGAACCTGGATTCACATGTTTAGTAAGGGAAACATATGAAAATCTGTTAACTAAATTGTTACCAAAAAATTTCTTCACCAATATGTTTGTAAAGGTGTGTAATAACATGTGTTAAAATGTTGAAGGTCAACTTCCGTGGGAAACCCAGAAAAAAAGCTGTTGAATTCGGGTACCGAAAAATTATTTTCGAGAATTTTTATTTTTTTTAATCGGCCCTTAAGTAACTTATGAGGGGTCAAATAAGGGTTTTTCATGATTCTGAGTTGATTGTTAACATTTATATTTCACCACAGACACTCCTTTGTGGAAAAATAATTTCTAAATATATCTCATTTTCTACTTTGCAGGACATGGAGTCTAGCAATATGGATGAAGACGTTACTCCACCTGTGCTCAATTGCTTCATCTGTGCACGCTCGGATACACCAGCTGAAAGGCTCATACAGGCAACTCCAAAGGGATACTCAACTTTATTGAAACAAGCAGAAACTGTCGAAAATGTTACTGTTGTGGAACGTATGAAGGAGGCTCAAAAGGAAGGAAAACTGAGGTACCACCAGAAGTGTAAAAATGATCTGTACAACAACTTTGTTGCAACCACCAAGAAGTCAGCTCAAGCATCAAAGGCAGAGAAAGAGTCATCAAAGTTGAAGAGAAGACGCACTACTTGTGAGTTCAGTTCATCAACTGGCTGCAGTTCTAGAAGATCACAGTCAGTTGACCTCCTGTATAAGGATGTATGCATTATTTGCAACCAACCAGCCCAGCTCTACAAAAATAATCCAGCACAAGCTAGAAAGAAATACAGAGTGCCAGATAATTTGACTGCAGATACACTGAAGGCAAGCTTGCTGAAGACAGCACGGAGTCGCGGGGATGACTGGGGCACTGAAGTCACTGGACGCCTGGAAGGGATCAACGACTTGGTAGCAGAAGAAACACTGTACCATTTGCGATGCAAACTTATGTTTGCGAGAGGTGACAGTTTGTCCAAGACTGATGAGGAAGGAAAAAGGAAGAGAGGACAGAGGGGTATTGATGAGGAGCAAGAGGCAGTTTTTATTGAATTCTGCGAATGGTTAGACTCAGAATTAGAGCATGGGGTAATGAACATGGACCAAGTCCATGAAAAGCTGCAGGAGTTTGATCAGTCACCAGAGAAGAGCCTTTCTTATTCAAAGCATTGGCTAAAGATAAAACTTCTAGAGAAATACGAAGACACCTTGTATTTCACAACACAGGAAAGAAGGGCAGATGTACTCTGTCTCAAAGATGGCACCGACAATATTCTGCGAGCGCATCATGCTAATCTTGACCATGGAGATGAGAAGACTCAGATCATAAAGACGGCACTCAAGTTCATATCCAATGATATTGCCTTGATTGATTTAGGTCCAAAGTCATACCCCACCACACACAGTATGACTGACATCGATAGTCAGCTGACACTTGTTCCTGCAAGCCTTCAGATGTTCTTGAGACCGATTGTCAAGACAGACGAAAGAGTTGCCGTTTGCGGGCAGAATTTTATTAAGGCCTGTCGACCTCGGTCTGGAGTATTGCCACACCAAATGGGGCTTGCCATACAACTTGATCATAGATTTGGGTCAAAATGGATGCTCAACAAGTTCCACCGGCTGGGATACACTGAGTCTTACACGGAGACACAAAACTACAAATACTGCTTCCTTAATAGTAGGAGTGGAGATGATGTTCCAGATACTTCTGGCACTCTTGACACCATTGTGGAGGAAACCGATGAACAGATCAATGATGAGGTTGTGGTTGATGCTGCGCTTGAGGATCAATCAGTGATGACAGCCAAAGTGCCAGCCAGTGAAAGTGAATTGTCAAGTAATGATCAGGTGGTCTTTATGGAGGTTGGGGAAACAAACAATGCAGTCACTCAGTTTGTTCGAGACAATATAGATTTAAACATTGTCTCTATTCACGGAAACACTCCATTTCACTCAATGGGTTGGATCGAAGTCACCTCTCCGGCACCACCTTTGCCAGATCCACAGACAACAGCAGCTTTCCCCCGGGTGAAGTTGAAGGCACTCGACAAAGCTAAGATCCTGAGAGGAACTGAAGTAAAGATTATTCCATTTACGAACAGGAAACAGATAGGAACGAACGCGATCATGTTTCTCCCCCTCGCTGAGCTTTCCTCCTCCCTGGCTCATGATCAGCCACTCCTCACTCCAGGTGACACACTCTGGGCAGCGGGGTGGTTGATCAAAGCCAACGATCCTGAGTTCCCACACTCCAACTGGAATGGCTGGATGAAGAGAATCCATGCTAATGATGCAAAGCAGAGCACACAGATCGAGTTCCTCCCAGTTATTGAAGGAGACCCTAATGACCTCAACACCATCTTCACCACTCCGAAAGAGGGCATACGGCGTGCTGGGGTCGCTATAGTGACCTTTGATCTTCCGATTTGGCTGAAGGCTGTGAATATAATAAAGCAGGCAAATCTACCCGTCATTCCAAGGTTGGGTGGTTTTCACCTGCTGAAGTCTTATCTTGGATCAATGGGTAACATCATGGAAGATTCTGGACTACTAGATGTGATCCAGTTGATCTATCCTGGAAGTACGACAGCCATCCACATCATGGATGGAGGATGTTTTGACAAGGCAATCCGTGTTCACCTCCTCATCGATGCAGCCATCTATCAACACATCATGAAACTTGCCTTCACTGAGGAGGAGCGTGGTGACATGAAGACCTTCATGGAGAAGGTGGCTGATGGGAAGATGGGAGCCAGACACTCAGACCCAGTAGTGCCAGTGTTTGAGCAAAGGTTTGAAGAAACCTTCAAACGACTCGCAAAAGGAGGAAGAACACCTGCACTCTGGGTGGAGTACCACCACATGGTAGATGTGATCAAGGTCTTTATCAGAACCGAGCGACTTGCAGACCACAATGGGCATCTGTCCTGCATTGTTACCAAGATGCTTCATATCTTTGCCGCTGCAGGCCATCATCAGTATGCCAAGGGCGCACGGCTGTACTGTCAACTCATGAAGGAACTAGAAACTTTGCCTGCTTACAAAGACACCTTAGAACGTCTCACTGCCCACGGGAACCACGTTGTCCGTTACTCAAGTCATGAGTGGTCCGGCACATGGTGTGACATTTGCATTGAGCAGACATTAATGAAGGCAGCCAAGTCACAAGGTGGACTGAGCAGAGGAAGAATGAGAAACAGTTTTTCTGGCCACAAATGCTGGGTGCTCACCCTCAGTGAGCTACTTTGTGTGTAAATGTAAAAGTGAAAATATAAATGTTAACAATCAACTCAGAATCATGAAAAACCCTTATTTGACCCCTCATAAGTTACTTAAGGGCCGATTTAAAAAAAAAATTCTCGAAAATAATTTTTCGGTACCCGAATTCAACAGCTTTTTTTCTGGGTTTCCCACGGGAGTTGAACTTCAACATTTTAACACATGTTATTACACACCTTTACAAACATATTGGTGAATAAATTTTTTGGTAACAATTTAGTTAACAGATTTGTGAAATATCTCATAAAATGGCCTTACTAGTTGCGGAAAAATGCTCAAAAGCACTACTGAGCAAGTCACGTGATCATCATGAGGGTTTGTTTTTAGGTATGCAAAGTGAAGGCTCGTGGAAGAGCTAGAACACAGACCAGAGCAGGACACAACAGAACAAAAGCAGGAAACACCAACAGCAGGGCCAGAGGAGAAAATAGACGGAGACGGTAGATACCAAAATATATCAAAGCGAGCATTCGATTGGTGGTCAATTCCCAGGTTCTGTTCCTTCATTACATCCCTATCTCACCCCAAAAGCCCAGTAGCCGAATATAATAATAATGAAGTCGACGACATCGGCCAGAAACATGAGAACGTAAACGTCGGTCACGGTGCTGTACTCCGGGTGGACGATGTTGTAGAAGAATTGGTGAATTGGACGATACACCTTGAACAGCCTGGGGACAGGGAGGGAGAGGGTGGGGGGGGGGGTGGGAGAGGGAGGGAGAGGGAGGGAGGGGGTGGGAGAGGGTGGGAGAGGGAGGGAGAGGGAGGGAGAGGGTGGGAGAGGGTGGGAGAGGGTGGGAGAGGGAGGGAGAGGGTGGGAGACGGAGGGAGAGGGAGGGAGAGGGTGGGAGAGGGAGGGAGAGGGAGGGAGAGGGTGGGAGAGGAAGGGAGAGGGTGGGAGAGGGTGTTCATGGATGGATTTGTTAATTCTATGGAATAAATGTTGCATGATTTATAACTTACATTAAACTCTCAGTGGCTAAATAAAATAAAAATACAGTAACTAGAAAAAAAAGAATACACCATTTCATAAGCACGTTACCTGTTAGTGAGAAACGGTTGGCTACCTTTTGCAAGTTTTGTAAATGCGTTGCACAAGGGGCACAAAAGAGCAATGGAGAGGAACAGAAGACAGAGATGGAGAAGAAGAACAGAAGATAGAGATGGAGAAGAAGAACAGAAGATAGAGATGGAGAAGAAGAACAGAAGATAGAGATGGAGAAGAAGAACAGAAGATAGAGATGGAGAAAAAGAACAGAAGATAGAGATGGAGAAGAAGAACAGAAGATAGAGATTGAGAAGAAGAACAGAAGACAGAGATGGAGAAGAACAGAAGATAGAGATGAAGAACAACAGAAGTTGGAGATGGAGAAGAAGATAGAGATGAAGAAGAAGAACAGAAGATAGAGATGGAGAAGAAGAACAGAAGATAGAGATGGAGAAGAAGAACAGAAGATAGAGATGGAGAAGAAGAACAGAAGATAGAGATGGAGAAGAAGAACAGAAGATAGAGATGGAGAAGAAGAACAGAAGATAGAGATGGAGAAGAAGAACAGAAGATAGAGATTGAGAAGAAGAACAGAAGACAGAGCTGGAGAAGAACAGAAGATAGAGATGAAGAAGAAGAACAGAAGATAGAGATGGAGAAGAAGAACAGAAGATAGAGATGGAGAAGAAGAACAGAAGACAGAGATGGATAAGAAGATAGAGATGAATAAGAAGAACAGAAGACAGAGATGGATTAGAAGAACAGAAGATAGAGATGGATTAGAAGAACAGAAGATAGAGATGGATAAGAAGAACAGAAGACAGAGATGGATAAGAAGAACAGAAGACAGAGATGGATAAGAAGAACAGAAGACAGAGATGGATAAGAAGAACAGAAGACAGAGATGGATAAGAAGAACAGAAGACAGAGATGGACAAGAATAACAGAAGACAGAGATGGATAAGAAGAACAGAAGATAGAGATGGATAAGAAGAACAGAAGACAGAAATGGATGAGAAGAACAGAAGACAGAGATGGATGAGAAGAACAGAAGATAGAGATGGATAAGAAGAACAGAAGACAGATGGATAAGAAGAACAGAAGACAGAGATGGATAAGAACAGAAGACAGAGATGGAGAAGAAGAACAGAAGATAGAGATGGAGAAGAAGAACAGAAGACAGAGATGGAGAAGAAGAACAGAAGACAGATGGATAAGAAGAACAGAAGACAGATGGATAAGAAGAACAGAAGACAGATGGATAAGAAGAACAGAAGACAGATGGATAAAAAGAACAGAAGACAGAGATGGATAAGAACAGAAGACAGAGATGGATAAGAAGAACAGAAGATAGAGATGGAGAAGAAGAACAGAAGACAGAGATGGAGAAGAAGAACAGAAGATAGAAATGGAGAAGAAGAACAGAAGATAGAGATTGAGAAGAAGAACAGAAGACGGAGATGGATAAGAAGAACAGGAATAATGGAAAAATTAACTCACATTTGGATAATGAAGGAAATGACTTTCCTGATTATGTTCACAATTCGATTTCTCCAGATTGTCCACCGACCAGCTGGGGGATCATCAACACCGACGACTAAAAGGGTTTAAACACCAGAAGAAAGCAAACAGGACACACAGGGTCACGGTGATGTGGGTGGGAGACCAAACATCCAACGAGGGGAATTTAATCGGATTGTTGCGGATTTCCCCTTTTTATATCGTTTCACAAATACATCGCCACGTTATTCATACCACAACTCGATTTGCGTCGCCTCAAATCACCCTTGCATCGTTGTAAAGGCCACACCTTTTGTTCTCAAACGTTTTTATAACTTACAAGTTTGATAAAGACACCACAAGAAATCACTAAAGTACCAAATTGGGGGAGATTGCAAAATCTCCGAAAGAGCAACTGTACTTTGCCTCCACATAAAGATATGTACTGTAATGTAGATTCGAGAGACACACACACACACACACACACACACACACACACACACACACACACACACACACACACACACACACACACACACACACACACACACACACACACACACACACACACACACACACGAGACAAATGCTTAACACAGCCACTGAGCATGTGGGAAGTGCCATCACTACCGTCACTTCCTGGGATGCTATAGGTACCAGCGACGTCATAACAATGGCGCCACTTTTCTCACCGCACTCATTGGAGCATTTCCTCAAGAGGAATTTCCTCTTCCCCATACATGCCAACCGAGGGAGATTATCTGTGCTCTGTCCTTTTCAAGTAAGGAAGCAGCACGTACCATTTTTAAAGTCTTTGGTAGGACCTGAACAGGTCCAAACCGGATGGTTGTTTTTAGGAGACACGACCTCCTTACTTGATAGCTGTTGGCTCCTTTCGGGAGCTCATCCACCCTTTGTCAGGTATTGTTTTTATTCCTGCCAGGGTGTCTCAGTCACCCTCCCCACAAGTAAAGCCAGTGAGGGGTGTCGGTTTAGTCGCCGACAACAAACCCGACTTTGCCAAATCGTTCCATGAGTTATTAAGGGTGTAGTACTGGTGAACAGGTGATTTTTTTTTTTTTTTTTTTTTTTTTTTTTTTTTTTTTTTTTTTTTTTTTTTAGCTGAACAGTTTCCTTATAGTCTTATAAACAAGAATCATGCTATTAGAGGTCATAGAAGTACCCCTAAATATTGAAAAATTCAAATTTCAATTCAATTCAATATAATATTTTGCATGAAATTTGTTATAACTTGGGAAATGCGTCATTCATTTGGGCTGAAATTTGGACAGGATATTCAGAATATCACTTCCTTTAAAATGATGAAGGCTTTTGTTTATAGGAGTAGCCATTGTGGATTTATTGAAGGACAACCAAGTTTTATCTGGTAATTGGCATAATTAGCTAATTAGTGAACATTTGACATAATTTCACAAAATCCTCTCGTCAGGTAGTAGAGTAACACATGTATAATACATGTACCAAGTTTTGTGTGAAAAGAATGATAGGTGACATAGAAGATAGAAGTAGAAATGTGTTCTTTGTTTTTCCTTGTTTTTTATTGACGGTCTAATTTATGCAAATTATACGCATGTAATATGACAAAGAAGCGTTGAAACTGGTCTTTTCTTTTTTTTCTTTTTTTCTTTTTTTTGTATACAAGATCGAGGCTCGTGAAAGAGCGAACATTAATCACACAGAAAGACAAACCGACACATAAAACATATAACATCGGGAGCGGTAGACAAGATGGGGAGAGAGGGGGAAGGACACAAACACAACATTTGAGAGCAGGGACCGAGAGACATGGAGACATCGAGAGATCTAAGAGAGGGCGAGGGCTTTGGGGGGGGGGGCATGGGAAGGGGGCGGTGGGAGAGGTATAAAACATATGGACACTGCCAGGACTTCCAGGAAAGAAGTTGGAATTTCATACAAGGTGGATCTGGGGTGAATTAGCGGGGGTAGAAAAGATCAAGGTTTTGGATGGGTGAAGATAAGAGATGGTGGTGAACAGCTTTTTTAAAGACCTGGAGGGAGGAGTGGGATTGAAGGGAGTGTGGGAGTTTGTTCCAGAGGTGGGAGAAAAGAGGAATGAAGGAGTGAAGGTGAGCAGAGAGTCGAGATTTTGGCAGTTTAACCATCAGAGGCTTGCTGGCAGATCTTGTGCGACCTGTAGGAATATTTGGGGGACAGAGCACAGAGAGAGCTGGGGGAGCAAGGCCGGAGAGGAGTCGGTAGAAGACAGAAAGACCACCTACCTGCCTGCGGTGAGTGAGTGAAAGGCCCTCAGAGATAGCTTCATCGCGGGAGATTCCAATGATTCTGAAAGCTTTGGTTTCAACAGCGTGAAGCCGGGCTAGGTGTGAGGCAGGAGCACCAGCCCATAGGGGAGAACAGTATTCCATTGAGCTGCGGATGAAAGCCTTGTATGTGGTGAGGAGCTCAGGTGTGCCTAGGAAGGACTTCGCACGACGGAGGATGCCCAGTCGGCGACTGGCTTTGCAGGCCAGCTTGGAAATGTGGTTTTCCCAAGAAAGATCATGGCAGATAGTGAGACCCAAAAGCTTGAGCGACAGAACTTCTTGGAGAGGATTGTTGAGAAAGTAGATGGGAGGGTTGTCCAGTCGATCTTTTCGGAGAGACATAGTAAGAGTGTGAGATTTGTCAGGATTGAAAGACATGTTCCACTTGTTTGACCAGTCTGTGATTTTGTCCAGGTCTTCAGAGAGTGAGGAGGCTGCAGCCTGCCGATCTGAGGGAAGAGGAATGGAGCAGCAGAGAGTGGAGTCATCAGCAAAGAGATAGAGAGGATTTTCCAGAGAGTCGGAGAGATCATTGATAAAGACCAGAAAAAGCACAGGGCCCAGCACACTGCCTTGGGGAACTCCAGCCTGAACAGGAATGGGAGATGAGAGAAATCCATTCAGGGCCACACGTTGACTACGACCAGAGAGGAAGTCCGCAAGCCATGCATGGAGATTTCCATGGAAACCATAGGAGTAGAGTTTGGTGAGCAGAGCTGGGTGCCAGACCGTATCGAAGGCACGTGATATGTCAAGGGAGACTGCTCTAATTTACTGTTTGGCATTGAGGACCTCCATCCATTGTTGAGAAAGCAGAAGCAGCATGTCCAGAGTGGAGTGTCCAGGTCTGAAACCAAATTGATGATCAGAGATCAAGCCATTGGAGAAGAGGAAAGATTTCATATCTGAAGCAATGATGGATTCCATGACTTTGCTGATAATTGGGAGAAGGCTGATTGGTCTGTAGTTGCTGGGATCTGTTTTTGCACCTTTTTTGTGCAAAGCGGTGATGTTGGCAG
>NW_027619806.1:0-30058 GCF_964187855.1 Myxine glutinosa
TGGAAGGGCCTACGCTTATTTTGTTTGATACAATGCAAAGTCAATCTAGTGGGAAACACATATTTAGCCTACATGGAATAAGGAAATACACTATTTAAAAGATATATCGTGACCTGCGTGTAAGTTTCATGGAATTAACTAGGAGGCCGACTGCGACCATTATTTACATTAACAGGGTGTTACCGTACCTTTTGTAACGTTCACATTGTAACGTTTTCACATTCGTTACACTTCCTCCAAAATTGTTACACTTCTCAAAAACCGTTACACTTCTCAAATTCGTTACACACTTCTCAAAATCGTTACAATATATATATATATATATATATATATATATATATAAAATATATAAAATATATATGGACTGGCAGGATGGTCTCGTGCTCTAGAGTCTAGAATAATGCACATTCACCTCTAAGCTGTCTGGCCTGGGCTTGAACCTCGATCTAGCCGTGATGGTCATCCTGGTGTTTCACAGGCAGGATGATTCATCAATGTGTATGTGCTGTCCCTCGGATTGACATTAAACTGGGTGTCACATCTGCTGGCATTAGTTGGTGGTCGTTAAAGATCCCATAGTGTCCTTCACGAAGAGTAGGTGAGCTATCGCCGGCACCATGAACAAATTATATTTGTTCATGGTGCCGGCGATTGTATTTATTATACAATAAATTATAAATTCCAGCCCCGACTACTCCTGGGAAGGCAGTGGCAAACCACCCAGTAAAACCCTTGCGAAGACGCTGCTTCGGCTTTACTGACGTTCTGTAGCAGAGTTTGGTACATCAGAATCAGAATTGTATAATACTAGGGCATGCCCGTACTATATCTATATCTAAAATTATATCCCCCCCCTCTATTTACATGAAATGGTTTGGTCCAAAGCGAACGGCTTGCGAGTGGTGACAATCCCCCCCCTCTATTTACATGCAATGGTTTGGTCCAAAGCGAACGGCTTCCGGAGTTTGGTAAAGAAATCTCGTGCACAAACGCGCAGGAAAGCGAATGAATCGCAAATTCGTTTTTATTAGTTGTAAAACATAGTTTAACGCCAACATAGTTTGCAAACGTGAAATAAATGAATACGCTCTCAAATGTGCCATCCGAGGCAGAGTGTGCCCGCCACGTTCGGCACACGCGATCGTTCGCTGCTCTCTGATTGGTTGAATCGTTTTTTGGACATAGCTCGGTAAGTAATTGTCCGATTAATATGAAACCTTGAAAAGGCACATCCTCGGGTCCCCAGCAATATACCTGGCAAGTTAAAAGTATATCGGACCCGTGGTTGTCGAGAAACAGCGGTCACAGACAAACAAACGTACAGACAGACAGAGATTACTGGAATTATAGATAGATTAGCGGACACGCCGACGCTACGAGTGGAAGTACCCTTCTCAGTTTATCGAAGTATGTGCGGGAGTACATGCACCAGGTTAAGGCTAAAGTACGTGATCATCTGCTGGCTTTGGGTGGCCAGTGTTGGGGTAGGAACCAGAGGTAGATCTGGGTTTGGACCCTCTACATAGGTTTATAAATGTCAATTATGGAGGTTTAACGACATCCACGTTTTCTCCAATATAGTACGATACTATTGAGAGAATAAAGCAACAATAGACTAGGCCTAAGCCTAGGTTTATTTAATTAGCAAAATGATACTTGTTTTGATGTAATTGCAATTCATTTTAATGCCTTTTCTGTAATCTTAGAAAATGCTGGATGTTCATCATGTAGTCCGATCACATCTTGTCAAAGGATCTGTTGTGGTGTTTTCTTCCTGCTTGACTTCATAGGATACACTCGCATGTGAATATAGTTCAAAAATTCTGCATGAAGAACTATAATGAGCAATCAAAGATTGCATACCCTCGCCCAGACTTGTTTTATGTGGTTTTATAGTATGTATTTTATAGACATACTCATTTTATAGACGACACGTTGTTCAGTTTTTAAATGTACATAAACTCAGTAATCCTCTTGATTTGGACGAAACTTTGCTTTGGGCGGTGTATAGTAGACTGCTGCCTCAATAGCTCCCCAACAAAACATGCATTACTTAATTTCCTCTGCATGGGTTGTAAACAAAACATACCTCTCTTTCTCTCAAAACTACCTTTATTTTACTCGCAATGGAGATCTCGCGAGATCTTGGAGACGGTGGCAGGGGTTTTCGACGGTCCACACGGTCTCCACGTTTTTCAAAGTTAAGTCTCACAATTGTATTTTGTCGAAACTGTATTTATCGTTCGGTGTGTGAACTTATAGTGTCCCCCTTGGAAGTTTCTCGGTGTTAACTTTCAAAAATAAATCGTTTGTTTGCCGCGTCGCGAGCAAGGCCTTGCAGCCTCAGGCTTCCCCCGTTGAAGGTTGTTCCTTCCTTTGCTGTTTTGCTAGCTTTTTTGATTTCCCCTTCTCCTTCTCCACCAAGCTTCACCAAACATCTACTATTTGTCTAACGTTGTAACCCCCACACCCCCCCCCCCCCAAAAAAAAACAAAAAAACAAACAAACAAAAAAACTTTTATTTCCCTTTCTCCTCGTGTGCTTTTGCCTCTGCCCACGTGCGCTGTCTCGCCCCGCCCCCATTTTCCCCTTGCCTTCCACCTTTTGCCCTGTTCAAGTGACTCGTGGTCGTCGCTCTAGGCTTCCTCTCCCCATTGGTATTTTTGTAAATACTAGGGCATGCCCGTACTATATATAAGCTAGGACGTGCCCGTACGTGGGTGCCCGTTCCTTGCCAAAAAAAAAAAAATTTGTGTAGGGGTGTGTGTGTGTAAACATCCCAGGGCGTGCCCGTACGTGGGTGCAAAAAAACATGCGTGCAAACAACAACAACAAAAAAAAACTTTGAAACCACGTGGCAGTAACGACCACAGAACCCCCCCCCCCCCTCTATTTACATGAATGGTTTGGTCCATTCGCAACGACCACAGAACCCCCCCCTCTATTTACATGCAATGGTTTGGTCCATTCGCAACGCCAAAGCGAACGGCGAACGGCTAAATCGCCATAGCTCGGTAAGTACTTGTCCGATTAATTTCAAACCTTGAAAAGGCACATCCTCGGGTCCCCAGCAATATACCTGGCAAGTTGCAAGTATATCGGACCCGTGGTTGTCGAGAAACAGCGGTCACAGACAAACGTACAAACGTACAAACAAACAAACACACAGAGATTACTGGAATTATAGATAGATAAGATTGGTCTTCACAGTTCTGTTTAAATATGTTTCAACTATCCCCTTCAGTGTTTTATTCAGTGGTTTATTACAACACGCTGTTTTTCTTCTTATTTAAAAGGCTCCTTTCAATTTCCTCTTCAACTCATTCCATTTCAAAAAAAATATTCAATCTCTTATGATTCCAAATCACTCCATGCTCTAAATTCTCATTCATTCCATCCCTCCTCCATCGTTCTTAAACGAATTGCTAACTTGAAAATCACAACAAATCCAATTTGTTATATACACAAAGAATTAAGTTAAGCACCCCTACACAACGAATTAAGGTAAGCACCCCCTAATATATATTCTTTGTGTATATGTATACATTGGCATATATTCTAAGGTATGTGAGGAACGTGCATTACATCGGGAATGGAACAACCTGCCACAGCAACGCATACGACGGCTTACAGGGTCTATGAGACGTAGGGTTGAGTCAGTGATCCGATCACATGGGTCCTACACACGTTATTGACGCAAAGATCGCTAGAGGTCTTCTCAGAACAATGACTGTACGTTAGAAAACATAAACGTCATCCACACTGTCCGTGATGGACCTATAGCTCCATACTTAAATTGAGGTGAAAATATGCCTAAAATTCCCAAAAAATTTCACCTTAAATTATTCAGAATAAAATATTGAAAACGGCATGATTGTTATGTTTTTATGTGACCATAATATCACTTCTCCAGAAAATATAGCAATATCATGGGTATATTACACTGTTTTGACGACAACAAACTTGTAATGTGCGAGGTTGTAAAAAAACGGGGGGGGTGCTTAACTTAATTCTTTGTGTATATATATGTTCGTCTTTCATTAATCATCCACTTTCTAAACTCCCCCCTTGCCCCTCCCCTTCAAATCTCCCCCCCAACCATCCCTCCCAAATTCTCCCTCCTCCCACCTCCTTCTCAAAGCTGCCTCCTCCCCACTTCCTCTCCCTCCTATGTCATACCTCCACCTCCCCCAACCTTCTACTTTCCTCTGCCCCCCCCTCAAACAAACTCTCACTGTGCCTCATTCCATCACCATCAAACCTTTCGTCCTCCTCATCCTTCCCTTTCTTGTAACTCTTCTGTAATCTCTGACACACTATCAACTGCTCTTCCTACATCCCCCTCTCACCCTTCATCTGACCCTACCCCTCCCCTCCCCTGTCCTGCACCCGATGCTCCCCCTCTCTCCTCACTAACGGTATGGACCTCAAACATCCGGGGCCTTCGCTCAAACCTCATTGATCTCTCCATTCAGGTTGCTTCTGAAAATCCAGACTTGATCTGCTTTACAGAAACTTTCCTCCTTCAAGATGTCTCTGATTCCTTAATATCTCTTCCTGGTTACTCCCTCCTCTGGTACGATAGACCTGATCCTCGTCCTGGTGGTGGGGTGGCTATCTTTATCAAAAACTCTCTTCCTCACTCTCCCTGCACTGCCCTCTCTCCACCCCACCCACAGGAGTACCTCTGGCTACGGTTTCCTCTCCGCTCCCACCTTTTGTTCATACTAGGGCATGCCCGTACTATATCTATATCTAAAATTATATCCCCCCCCTCTATTTACATGAAATGGTTTGGTCCAAAGCGAACGGCTTGCGAGTGGTGACAATCCCCCCCCTCTATTTACATGCAATGGTTTGGTCCAAAGCGAACGGCTTCCGGAGTTTGGTAAAGAAATCGCCATCGCGTGCACAAACGCGCAGGAAAGCGAATGAATCGCAAATTCGTTTTTATTAGTTGTAAAACATAGTTTAACGCCAACATAGTTTGCAAACGTGAAATAAATGAATACGCTCTCAAATGTGCCATCCGAGGCAGAGTGTGTCCGCCACGTTCGGCACACGCGATCGTTCGCTGCTCTCTGATTGGTTGAATTGTTTTTTGGACATAGCTCGGTAAGTAATTGTCCGATTAATATGAAACCTTGAAAAGGCACATCCTCGGGTCCCCAGCAATATACCTGGCAAGTTAAAAGTATATCGGACCCGTGGTTGTCGAGAAACAGCGGTCACAGACAGACAAACGTACAAACGTACAAACGTACAGAGATTACTGGAATTATAGATAGATGTGTTCTGTACCGTCCTCCAAACAGTGATGACTCCATTTACATTTCTCTGTCGGACAACATGGACCAACTTCTATCAACTCATCCAAACTCTCTCTTCCTCATATGTGGCGACTTCAACTGTCATCATGCCAGCTGGCTGGGTGTGGGTTCATCTCTCACCAGCCATGGCACCTCAGCAAAGGACTTCTGCGACTCATTGGGACTGACACAATCTGTCAATTTCCCGACCCGGATCTCAGTCAATGGAGTATCTTCTCTTCTGGACTTGGTTATGACTAACTTCCCTGCAAATGTCTGCTGCTCTTCTTCTGCTCCAATCGGTTCTTCTGATCATGTGCTTGTTAAAGTGGACATCTCACTGGCCATTCTCAGAGAGCCTCCTCAGCGCCGACGAGTCTGGCATTTCACTCAGGCCGACTGGCACGGTATGCAAGCAGCCATCAATCAACTGGACTGGTCTCCCATCTCTAATGCCTCTGACATCAATTCTTCCTGGGAATTCTTCCAAAGCAAACTGCTCTCTCTCTCATGCACAGATTTATCCCATCTCGTCTTCAGTTGTCTTACCCTTCCTCCCGTCCATGGTGCACTGAATCTTGTGGTGAGACAGTTGCCCTGAAACAACTTGCCTTTGCGTCTTGGAAGGCAAATCCAACTGAAGGCAATCTCAGTTCCTTCCACCAAGCTCGAAACAAGTGTGTTTCTACCCTCAGGAGTGCCAGGAAGCACTATCTCTCCACACTCAAGATTGAACTCTCAAACCTGTCTCCTTCCTCCAAATCCTGGTGGTGTCTGGTCAAATCCGTTTCTGGTGTTTGTTTCCCCTCCATCCCCTCCCTTACCTCAAATGGCTACACAGTTGACACCGCACGTGACAAAGCCGAATGCCTCAACTCTGTGTTTGCCTCAAAATCTTGTGTCCCAAACCCATCTCTCTCTGTTCCCACCTTTCCCAGTCGAACCCAACTGCTCCTGGACTCTGTGTCCTTCTCTCCTGACAAGATGGAGAAGTTTTTATCAAACCTCGACTCTGATTCTGCAACTGGACCAGATGGCATCAGCCCTCGGGTCCTAAAATCCTGCTCTACCACTCTATCTCACCCTCTCTCTGTTCTTTTCACCCTCTCTTTTGCTCAAGGTCATCTGCCAGCATCTTGGAAATCAGCAAACATTACCGCCTTACACAAAAAAGGTGCAAAAACAGATCCTTGCAACTACAGACCAATCAGCCTGCTCCCAATTATCAGCAAAGTCATGGAATCCATCATTGCTTCAGATATCAAATCCTTCCTCTTCTCCAATGGCTTGATCTCTGATCATCAATTTGGATTCAGACCAGGTCATTCTACTCTGGACATGTTGCTTCTGCTGTCTCAACAATGGATGGAGGTCCTCAATGCCAAACAGGAAATCAGAGCTGTCTCACTTGACATATCACGTGCCTTCGATACGGTCTGGCACCCAGCTCTGCTCACCAAACTCACCTCATATGGTATTCAGGGAAATCTCCACTCATGGTTTGTGGATTTCCTCTCTGGTCGTAGGCAACGTGTGGCCCTGAATGGATTTCTCTCATCTTCCCTTCCTGTTCTGGCTGGAGTTCCCCAAGGTAGTGTTCTGGGCCCTGTGCTATTTCTGGTCTTCATCAATGACCTCTCAGACTCTCTGGAAAATCCTCGCTATCTCTTTGCTGATGACTCCACTATCTGCCGCTCCATTCCTCATCCCTCAGATCGGCAGTCTGCAGCCTCCTCACTCTCTGCAGACCTGGACAAAATCACAGACTGGTCAAACAAGTGGAACATGTCTTTCAATCCTGACAAATCTCACACTCTTACAATGTCTCTCCGAAAGGACCGACTGGACAACCCTCCCATCTACTTTCTCAACAATCCTCTCCAAGAAGTTCTGTCGCTCAAGCTTTTGGGTCTCACTATCTGCCATGATCTTTCTTGGGAAAACCACATTTCCAAGCTGGCCTCCAAAGCCAGTCACCGACTGGGCATCCTCGGTCGTGCGAAGTCCTTCCTTGGCACACCTGAGCTCCTCACCACATACAAGGCTTTCATCTGCAGCTCAATGGAATACTGTTCCCCCGTCTGGGCTGGTGCCCCTGCCTCACACCTTGCTCGGCTTCACGCTGTTGAGGCCAAAGCTTTCAGAATCATTGGAATCTCCTGCGATGTAGTCAACTCCGAGGGCCTTTCACTCACTCACCGCAGGCAGGTTGGTGGTCTTTCTGTCTTCTACCGACTCCTCTCCGGCCTTGCTCCCCCGGCTCTCTCTGTGCTCTGTCCCCCCAATATTCCTTCAGGTCGTACAAGATCTGCCTGCAACCCTCTTATGGTTAAACTGCCAAAGTCTAGGCTCTCTGCTCACCTTCACTCTTTCATTCCCCTTTTCTCCCGCCTCTGGAACAAACTCCCCCACTCCCTTCAATCCCACTCCTCCCTCCAGGTCTTTAAAACAGCTGTTCACCACCATCTCTTATCTTCCCCCATCGAAAACCTTGATCTTTTCTACCCCCGGTAATTCACCCCAGAGTCCTTGCAGTGTTAATATGTTTTATTCCCCTCCCACCTCCCCCCAAGTCCTCCCGATGTCCCTGCTCTCAAATGTTGTGTTTGTGTCCTTCCCCCTCTATCCCCATCTTGTCTGCCGCTCCCCTTGTTTTTTGTGTTTTGTGTGTCGGTTTGTCTTTTTGTGTGATTAATGTTAGCTCTTTCACGAGCCTCGATCTTGTATACAAAAAAAAACAAAAAAAAACGGTACCCGCCCTCGGGGTGGGCCTTCAATTGGGAGGCCCAAATGAAAAGGCAAAATATCAGAAATTGAAGGCTTTTTAAAATTTTAAACGATTTATATGAACATCCGTTAAATCATATCACACGCAAATCATCAAAATCTAAATAGTATTTGTAGAATTTCAATAAAAGCCACATCACTGTTCATATCAGTAAATATTATTCCATCGTTTTTGGAAAAACTGGAAAATTGGATAAAAAAATTGGAAAAATTGGATGACCCACCCAAAATGTTGTTGCGATCGGTTCAGTCGTTTTTGCGGTACCTGGGAACAGACAGACGGACAGACAGACAGGCATTTTGTGAATTATATTAAGATGTGTTGTTTGGTCAAGATGTAAGATGATGGATGGATGGAATATCATTGTTTGGATGTAAGATGATGGAAGATGTGTTGTTTAGTCAACAAATGTATACCAGAGGCCTGAAGCCAAATGTTCTAGGCCAGAAGCCTGAGGCCCATAAGCGGCGACCAAAATGGTGGACTTATGATTTGAATTTTTGAGGTTCCAATTGTGGGTAGAGTCAAGTCAGCCAAGCTCTACCCTTTGTGGACAGAGCGACAGACAAACTGTTGGAGACGAGAATATATGAGAATTATACAAATTCGTATATTTGATATGAAGGATTTGATAAAAGCATTTTTTAAGCACTGAAGCCGCTTCAATACTTGGCTGTCCTTTCCTTTCATTCATCCATCCCTCCGTCAAAAATGAAGACGATCCTTTCTAACCCACCATGTTGTGTAATTCTAGAGGGTTCTAACGTGTAATTATAGAGGGTTCTAAAGTATAATTCGAGAGGCTTCTCAAGGGTAATTCTAGAGGGTTCTAAAGGGTAATTCTAGAGGGTTCTAACTTGTAATTCGAGTGTTTAAAGGGTAATTCTAGAATCTAGAGGCTTCTAAAGGGTAATTCTAGAGGTTTCTAGAGGGCTCTAACGTGTAATTCCAGGGGGTTCTAAAGGGTAATTCTAGAGGGTTCTAAAGGGTAATTCTAGAGGGTTCTAGAGGTTTCTAGAGGGTTCTAACGTGTAATTCTAGGGGGTTCTAAAGGGTAATTCTAGAGGGTTCTAAAGTGTATTGCTAGAGGCTTCTAAAGGGTAATTCTAGACTTCTAGAGGATTGTACAGGTTAATTCTAGAGGATTCTACAGGGTAATGCTAGAGGATTCTACAGCGTAATTCTAGAGGGTTCTAATGTGTAATTCTAGAGGATTCTAAAGTGTAATTCTAGAGGATTCTAAAGTGTAATTCTAGAGGGTTATAACAGGTAATTCTAGAGGGTTACAAAGGGTAATTCTATGGAGCTCTAAAGGGTAGTTCTAAAGTGTAATTCTAAGGGGTTCCAAAGGGTAATTATAATGGGTTTCGTTTGTTTCTAGGCTTTGCCTATTACATATTACAAATGCCAAACTGAACTGCCTCCTTTGGACACGGGTGCGATTTCTTTATTTTTATTTATTTATTTTTTTTGTAAGAATTGTCGTTCATGAGACATTTTCCTTGACGATTGCTGGCGAACGTCTCAAAGGCCTGAGAAAACGCTGGTGTATAGGAAATGAATGGAATTTTAAATGGAGATAATTTTTAAATTATAACATGTCTGAAGGCCCAAATGATTATTGCATGCTTGTTGATTTTATATAATATATAATTATTTATAATTATAATTATTATAATATTTATAATTATAATTATTATATATATAATTATTTTAAGTTGTAAAAGGAAATTGCATTTACATTGTACTCATTAGACACCCCTGTGCTTTTTAAAATTATTTAAAATGTTATTGTGTGTTGAAATTGCATAATTACCACTTTCTAATAGCCCTTGCTCAATATCATGATAAAGCAAGTTCAATTGTGACCTCCTTGGCCTCAAAAGGCTACTTCATTCAAGTAACCTGACTTGTTTGTAGACAATACTTTCTATATACCTCATTAACGAAGGCTATTGTACTTTCAGATTGTCATTTCTGATATCCATGATGGGTGGTGACCTTAATAAAACATTCATCTTGGATTTATGAGATTTTATTATTTTTAGTTTTCATTATGTATGTCTTTATTTGTCCATGAAGTTTGTACTTGTGCATCCGGTGGCGTTTACGTATGTAGCACATAAAGGCTGCAAGCTGTGTGCAGGGCCTTTGTCCTGTGCAGTCACGGGTACTGGATTTAGCTTCGATGCTACTTTGCTTGAATCAGGCATTCTCAGTTATGCCTGGGTCAACGGTCTGCTCCCTATATATAGGCAGAGGCCACAGCAAGAGGAGGAGATCACTAGGACCCCTTTACCGTATAAAGGCTACACAGGTGGTTAGTGCATGCACATGTTTGATTCACGTGGGGATAATGTAGACCAAGAGCATTTGGATGTATTCAGCATGCCAACCATGCAACGAAGTGTCCCCCAAGTCGCTTTTGTGTACGCGTTAGAGTCAATTTTCTTCACACATTGCACAATGCCTGGCTTGTGATGTTTTCAGTTGATAGCATGTTATCTGAACTGTTTGCTTTTTGCTTCTTGATATACTGGCCAATGTTTTAGTATTTACTCATGCTAAGTTGTGCTGGGTTATAAACTGTGCTTTAAAAATAGCTCTGCTTGCTGTATGTGATACCAAATAATGTCAGTTATATAATCTCCCCTTGGAATGGAAAGCAAACGTTATGATTTACCCTGTCCTCTTTCCTTCCGTAAACATAATTAGTACAAAACTCCCATTCCTTCCTGAATTGAAAGTAATTCATGATTTCAATAATAAATACTGGTCGAGTCTTTTATCTTGCAATTTTATCCCTCGTTAAATAAAGATCACTACACTGTGGACTTCCAGAGATAGCCACCAAGTATGGGTAGCACTTGATATTTATTTAAAACTAGCAAAAGTACCCGGCATTGCCGGGTAACAATGAGTCGCTTACTGACGGGAATATGAAGAGGGAAGGGGGAGAGTAGAGGATTGAGGGAAGGGGCAGGGGTGAAGGAGGAGGGGAGGGAAGGAGAAGGAGAAGGAGGAGAGGGAAGGGAAGGAGGATGGAGCAGAGAAGCCGGGTGGGGGAGAGTGACGCCTCACCACATGTCGCTACGCTGTAAACTCCGGAAGGGAGGGGGGCGAGAGGTGTGTGGAAGGAGTGCGCGGCACTTTATTAAGAAGGAAGAGCGGAGAGTGGACACACACACACACACACACACACACACACAGAGAGAGAGAGAGAGAGAGAGAGAGAGAGGGGGAGGGGGGGGGGGTAGAAAAGGTGAGAGGGGGAGTTAGCAAAGAGAATGATATTTAATGAGAATGATAAGTTATGATGGCCGGAGAAAATTATTTTGATATTAAATCTCCAGATTCTTTACATTTACCTCTAATTTTTTGATAATTACCATGACTACACAACAACAGGCATTTTAAGGCCATTTCCCCTGTTAGAGTGGGGGTGAGCCTTGCGGTCCCCATGACAATCTTCTCCATTTTGCCCTATTTTCTACATCTCCCCTTGTTAACGTCCTTGCCCGCATTTCTTCTTCCACCATCTTTAGCCAAGTCTTTCTCGGTCTTCCCCGTCCTCTACTTCCTTCTATATTCATTTCCATCACTCTTCTCAACCAGTCACTTTCATCCTTCCTCAACACATGACCAAACCATCTCAACCTGTTTCTCTTCACAGCATCCATCACAGGCTCTATTTCCATCATCTTTCGCCATTCATAATTTGTCTTCCTCTCTCTCTCTCTCAACGATACTCCACACATCCACCAAACTATTCACATTTCCACCCTTTCCAGCCTTTGTTGCTGCTCTACGTTCATTACCCATGTCTCGCTCCCATAAATCATAACACTTTTCACACATGCAGCATACACCTTTCCCTTCAGCTTCAACGACACTCCCCTCCTCGTCAGCACGCCACTCAGTTCCCAAAACTTCCTCCATGCACATCTCACTCTAGCAACCGTTGCCGAGTCTGATCCACCTTCTCCATTCAGCATGTCTCCTGGGTAGCAAAATGTTTTCACACCTTCCAGCTTCACTCCGTCTCCAAGATCCAACTCAACATTTCCTCCATCTGCAGCTCCCTCTGTGCACACCTTACACTTGAATGTAGCTGCCACACTCGTTAATGACCCTCTCAAACCACTACATTTTTGATGAACCCACTCAGCGCACATTGTACATTGAATGGAGTTCACTCCGACACCTTTCCTGCACACAGCACATGGCCACTTCCCAGTTCTTTCCACCTCACTACATGCTTTACCAATAGCCATCACCTTCGTCTTTCCGATATTCACCTTCAGACCTTTTGTCTCCATACATTCCTTCCACTTGTTCATCTTCTCCTTCAGTCCATCCATACTTTCTGCAATCGACACCAGATCATCTGCATACAACAACTACCACGGCAAACCCTCCTTTACGTTCCGAGCCAGCACCTCCATCACAGCTACAAATAGTAGTGGACTTGGTACCGACCCCTGATGCACTCCCACCTTCACCTCAAACTCACCACTGTTCCCGTCCTTAGTCCTTACAGCTGTGCGCGCTCTTTCGTATATTGCCATCACGACTCTGATCAACCATTCCTCCACTCCTAACTTCCTCAATGCCCATGGCACTACTTCGCGTGGAACCCTATCGAATGCTTTCACCAGATCAACAAACCCAAGAAACAACTTCTTCCTCTTCTCCATGTACTTCTCCTGCAACTGCCTTACATTAAAAAGCGCGTTTGTCGTTCCTCTTCCTGGCATAAATCCAAACTGCATTTCGTCGATCTTCACTTTCTTCGTTATCCTCCTCTCCAACACCCTTTCCAATACCTTCATTCCATGCTCCAATAACTTTATCGCTCGATATGATTCACAGTCCAGAGGATCACCTTTCCCCTTGTATAGAGGGACAAGTGTACTCAGTTTCCAATACACTGGAATGCGGCCTTCTTTCACCACCAGATTACAGATCTCTGTAATTCTCTTCACACCCCAACTTCCTGCTGCCTTCAACATATCTCCCACAACTCCCGTCGGCCCTCCCGCTTTTCTACTCTAAAATTGCTTTTATCGCTTCCTCAACTTCCTTTTCAGTTATCTTCTCTGCCGGTCCTAAAACTGGGTTACTCTTTATGTTGCCATCCCATTCATTCTCTGCATTCAACAGCATTTCCATATATCTCTTCCATCTTCCTTTAATTCCATCTGGGTCCACAACGATTTGTACCACTTCATCCTTCAAGCAACTCACCCCCATCACATCACACCTCTCTTTCATATCTGCTTTGCAATCCTGAATACCGCTCTCTGACCCTCTTCAGAATCCAAGCGTTCTCCGAACATTTTCCTACATGCCTCCTGCGCCTTTGCTACCTCTTTCTTTGCAGCCTTCGTGGCTGCCTTATAACTTTCATGTTCTGCCTTTTGTGCCCCCGTACCCTTCGCCTTCTGCCACTCCTTGAACTTCTTCCTCTTCTCGTCAATCCTCTTTCCAAATTCATCATCCCACCACCAAGTTTCCGAGTGCCTCGGTGGTCCTTTTGTCCATCCACATACCTCACCAACAGCTCCCAACAGACTATCTTTCATTGACATCCAACCACTTTCTAGCTCAACCACATCATCCTCTTCCATACTCAGCCTCTATTTTAATGCCTCCCTCACTGTCACCTCTTTCAACCTCCACACCTTTATTCTCGGTTGGTACTTCACCCGCCGAGCTCTCCTCGCACCTTTCACCCTTATGTCGCAGACAACCAAGTGGTGCTGTGAAACAGCCTCCTCCCCCGGGATCACCTTTGTGTCCCGGAGGTGCCCACTATCTCGCCTACGCATCATCAGGTAGTCGACATTTGTCGTCGACACACCTGACGTGTATGTAACAAGCTTATTATCCTCTTTCTGGAACTGAGTATTACAAATCAACAAATCGACTCCATCAGCAAACTCCAAAATCCTTTCACCTTCTCCATTTCTGACACCATATCCGTAACCCCCATGAACCCCCTCAAAACCGTCCATACTCCTTCCCACATGTCCATTTAGGTCTCCTCCTACCACAACAACTTCCTCATATTTCACGTTTTCCATCAGCTTCTCTATTGTACACCAGAACTTGTCCTTCTCTTCATCGCTCCAACCAACCTGCGGAGCATATAGATGACGTTCACCAAGAGCTTTCCAATCATCATTTTCACCATCATCAACCTATCACTCACTCTAGTCACACTCACCACACTGTCTACAAACTCCTCAGAAAACAGGACACCAACACCATGCACACCTTCTGGGCACCCTTGCCACACAAACTTGTATTTTTGTCCCTGCCTACCCTTCACCATTCTCACACCACTTCCCTTCCATCTCGTCTCCTGCACACAACATCTGTCCACTCTTCTTCTGACCAATACTTCCACCACTTCTCCTGATATCCTTGTCATTGTCCCTACATTCCATGTCCCAAACCTCAGAAACAGATCTCCACGTCGGGCATCAGACGTTTCGTCATCATAAATGAAGTGATTTCCACCCTTGCTTCGATCGGGTTCCCCACCTTGAGTTTTGTTGAGAGGGAGTCAGGTCCCCCACGGGATACTTCGGGCTGTACATTGCCCATATATAATTGTCACGGTTCCCTTTTTGAGGCAATGTTTTTTTGGCCGGATGCCCTTCCTGACGCCAACCCTTTTTTGTCACCTCTTACGACACGCAGGGATATGCTGTACCTATTCTAAACCAGGGTACACACCGGGAATTATTACTATATTGCAATACTACGATATTGATATTTATTTATAATAGCTTGATATTTAAATCTAAACCCCTTTTCACATTAATGGAAATGTCCATATCAGCACCCGAGTGGCTTTTGATGTGAAGAGACTTGCTTCTGAGCAGTTTACGGTGGAGTGGTATAAGCCGCTATCTGCTCTGCTTCATCAACGTAGCAGCACTGTAGTAATGGCGACGTGAATGGCTGCTCAATGTAATGCGGCCATTTGATGTGGAGATAAAGGTCAGAATTCATTCTACACCTACCTATGCATGTGTCACTAACACGGTGGTTGCCTTGACTGGTTATCTCCGCTTGACTGGTAACCTAGGGACAGATATGGAGAAGTTCTGGTGTGATGTGAATGGGTCGCAGCTAATTTGATGCGGACCGTTTTATGAGTTTGATGTGTTGTTTTGAATGGGTTTATGATGGAATGCCACTCCATTGCATCACTCGAGTATGATCTGAAGTGTTGATGTGAAGAAAGATTAATATGCTTGTATTACAGTCATCACATCGTCCCAGTTGCCTTGTGTGAATCCGGGCGAACCACTCAAAGCTGCCGCATTGGCCGACTTATTCGGTCGTCCCGGGCCGGATCAAGTGTCTACTCGCCACGATACCGAGCCAGTAGATATGCCGTGCTGATTTGGTGCTGTGTTCCTGATCTCGATTAACGATTAAGCGGAATCGCAAAGCGCATGCCATGGCTAAGATATGGGTGCTAAACCCCCAAATCCAATTTGTCCTTTAAAGGATGTTCACATTTGCAAGCACAATCAGAACCACTCACATGCACCCAGAGACCACGTGATATTTCGGTGAAATCAAGAACACGGGAGCGGGAATGCAAGTGCGAAGCAATATCGATCAGTAATATACAATGAATACCCTTTATTCCTTCCCATAAACATGGCCTCAATGCAACAAAGGAATGGCAGATCCTTGGTTTTCTACCCTAATGGGCCCCATCCATTCCACGAGCGATAGACAATAGCAAGGGAATGACAAGACAGAAAATACCCTGGTGATACCCTGGTGATGCCCAGTAAGACACTGCAGGACCTTGAGGAGGTACGAGCAGGACCCGAGCCGACAGCCTTGCTGTAGTCTGATTTCGCCCGAGAAGAGAAAAGAGGAGAAAGTCGGCATGGCAGAGTGCAGCGGTGGAGGGATGTCGCTAAGGGGGAAAACCCTGTGGTGCTCGTACTCCGCTTTTACCCACCAAGGTTCCGGGCTTCTCTTCTCCCCAAACTAGTTGTGCCCACTTTTAAAGAGTTTGCCCCCCCCCCCCATCTGATGTGACATACTTCGCTCCTCTTCTCGCCCACTATTGACCCATGGCCCAATTTGATGGGTCGAGACACCACTCCTCCCGATTTGTCAAATCGACGCTCCAGAAAGACGGCATGGTGCCTCAATGTTTCCCACCAAAATTCATGCCTGATTGCCTACTGTTACGGATCCATCACTTCTGCCTTTGTTGTTATTATATACTTGTAAGATTTTTAGTTTCAGGTAATATTGTTAAGATTTTTGTGTGAAATGGAGATTACTTTAGTAAAAGGTAAAAATAAATGTTTGTGAAGGAAAAAGGAAAATGCGGCAGAGGAACTGGAAGAGAGGAGAGCGATGGGGATCGGGAGGGATTGTCCGCGACATCGTCATATATTGCGAGCACAATTAAACCTGTGTCTCAGGTTTTATCACCAAGTGTGAGTTATTGTTGGAGGGAACAAGCGCCTCCATTACAGGCCTATACGCCATTTTGTCCTCGGAGAAGAAGAGGCTGTCCGCTTGGTGCATATTGTTTTGTCTTGGGATTTTCTTGGGATTTTCATATCGACCTCATCGTGTTGATTGCCGTTGGTTTACATATCGGCTCAATTCCCATATATATCGACTTCTCACCTCGTAACTTCTCGTTCGCCGTCGTGCCGATACCCGCCTGTTCTCATCGTTCTGCACGGCTTCAACCAGCGGGGAGATCAGTGCATGGACTTTGGGGAATGTTACATTCCACTCACGTTTGGCGTGTCGTGAGTTTATTGCTTTGAGAGCATTGGGGAATGATGGTACCATCATATGTATTGTTCATTTGATGCAAGTGACATTTTCATGGTACAGGGTGTCTCAAAATACATGGAATCCATGTCACTGCTAATAATTCTGCCAATATTAATGTTCTTCTTTTTTTTTCAGATTTGAAGAGAGGAGACCATAACAACTAATAATTATCGATCAAAATGCCTTGGACAAAGGAGGAAAAAATATTTTGCATCACTACTTATTTGGAGACGAAATCATTCAAAACGGTGCAAGCAAAATTTCGCAGGAAGTTCAACTTCAACAACTATACCCAGAAAAACCAAATTTATCATTGGGCACACAAATTTCAAGCCACTGGATCAGTAAACAACCTCAACAAGAAGGCAGAAACACCCAGTTCTGGCAGGAAGCTGACTGCAAGATCTCCTGACAATGTGAATGCGGTGAGATATTCTGTCGGAAGGAGCCCGAAAAAGTCCATCCGAAGACGTAGCCAAGAGCTGGGTCTTTCATGTGCGTCAGTGCAAAGAATCTTGATCAAGGATCTTCAGCTGTACCCATACAAGATCCAGATCAAGCATAAACTCACACCAGCTGACATGGCAAAACGTGTTGTGATGTGCTGGTGGTTCGAGAACAAGATCGAAGAGGATCCTGACTTTCTTGATGATGTTTGGTTCAGCGACGAAGCACACTTCTTGCTCTGTGGGCATGTCAATAGCAAGAGCAATGTGTTCTGTGGCACACAAGCCCCAGACGAGGTGCTTCAGAGGCCCTTGCACTCTGTGAAATGCACGGCCTGGGTGGCCATCTCAAAACATGGCATAATCGGACCGTTTTGGTTTGAAGACGCAGGCGAGGAGGCAGTCACTGTCACAAATGAGCATTACATTGTGGTGCTCAACAAGTTCTGGAGGGGACTTGGGAGACGTCGTGGCGTGAATCGAGATGTGCAATGGTTCCAACAAGATGGGGCAACTCCACATACAGCCAACATCACGATGGAGTGGCTGGACCACCGATTCCCTGATCGGCTGATCAGCAGGCGCCGCGAACCCGAGTGGTCTCCGCATTCACCCGATCTGAACCCCCCAGATTTTTATCTCTGGGGTTTCTTGAAGGACCACATGTATGAGAATCGTCCTCAATCCATTTCTGAACTGAAAGTGGCCATCACCCAGAAGATTCGTGCCATCAGGAAGGAAGAGTGTGTCAGGGTGATTGACAACTTCGCTCGTCGGCTTCAAGTGTGTCTAAGGCGCAAAGGCGGTCATTTGGAACATGTGCTCTAATAAATGTATCCTTTGAGCTAGAGACCTCAAATCTTCAGTTTTTTTATTGTTATCATATCAGCTTCCAGGAAATGTAATCTTTTTTTGGAGTTTCTTGTCTGAGTAATAAATTATCATTGTAATGGGTTCCATCTATTTTGAGACACCCTGTACTTTATTTCATAGTGTTATTGTTGTGTATGTGAGAGTTATTAATACAATTGCTTGTTTTATTCTACAAGTGCATTGGTGTGGTTTTACCATGGTTTATTAGAACACTCAAAAATACAAATCTTTCTGCCGCATTCCCGCTCCTGACTCTGAGGTGCACCGTAACCAGGGTTTGGGGAGGTAATACGTAACACTACTTAGTCGCTTAAAAGGACATAAAATAAAGGTTACAAAGGAAAGGACATTAAAAAGGGGGGTTGAAGGGATAGTGGTTTTAGAGTTTAGACACAATAGTCGGGGAGTGTGGAGGACATCTTTCTGTTCATAAAGCGATGCATATCTAATATCACTATCAAATTACCTCACGCTTGCTTTAATACATATAATATGGGTTATCACAATCAAAGTGAACCCCTATAAATCATTCCCGCAATATTTATCAACTAGAACGGCACTCGGTAGAGCGCATACCTCCAGCAGGCTGAACAATTTACGTTTGGTATCCCATTGGTGGGCCGGATTTGCATCCGGGGCTTAACCAAAATCTAATCGGCTTGTTCTTGTCACCTACCCAACTCATCCACCAAGTTTTGTCATAACCCATCTACATTTTTGATACATCAAAGAGAGAAAGAGAGGGAACGAGGCTAAGTGTATGAAAGCGGACATGCACATTTCAAAGTGAATGTGGACATAACTTCTATAAAGTATACGTGTACATAATAATTTGTAAAAGAAGAAAGAAATGGAATATCTCAGGAATTTCTCTGGCCTCTGACTAATTAATTAATTACGCATGAGACATTTCACTTTCAAGCTGATTTTCATTTCACTTTACATGTGAATTGCATGTCCATGCTCATGTTGAAATAGAGTTTGAAAAGCGAGAGGAAAACCAAGTATTTATTTATTAAAGACCACAATTTTCTTTCCTCTGAATTATGAGAATGTACGGTACCTTCTTTGGGTGGTGTATATTACACTGCAGCCACAGTCACTCCAACCAATACATGCATTAGTTCATTTCCTCTGTATGAGATGCAATCAATTGTTTCCTCAGAACGGCACCTTCATTTAATGATAGAAGACGCATTGTTCCGTCTTCAAATGTACACCAGAGTCCTACGAAGCCCAAGAGCTATGTGGAGAGAAAAGAATAGCAGGAATTTCTGGCCCGCTGGCATCTCCTGGCTAATAGGCATTGCTTGTGGCACAGGGGGAGGAGGGAGGAGGAAGGAGGGCGTGGCCTGTAGAATGGGCAGCGCTTATGACAGACAGACACAAACTCAGCTTTATATACAAAATTGGTGTTATATTTTTCCACTTCCTGTGAGAGTTTATCTTCTACACGTGAAGGATTTGATGAATGAAAGAGACAAGGGAAGAACCACTCTTGTCATAGTAAGGTTGAAAGGACATTACTTACAACTATGGGCTTATGTTTTACAAGTCGTTCTGTATCCAGGACAACCAGATGGAAGAGCCAGCGCATTGGAACACGAATTATTGGTGGACCATATGTGGTTCACGACCAGCACAGATAAAAATTGCAAATTGCAGTGGCACAGCCACAGAGTATTTTATTCAAAACCAGGAGGCATTGCCTCAGTGCACTTTGGCACATGTGGAATGGCCAAAGGTAGCATACACGTTGCACGGTTAACTTGCAAATGACAGGCACCAGCAATTATGAACCAAAACATTAAATTGTCTGAAATGTTTTTGGACATCATGGCTTCCCTCGTTAAGATATCAATTTAAATGATAAGTGATACAGTACTTCATACAGTACTTCACACAAATGCAAACAAAATTGAACCCAGCAATACGCACATAGCTTCACGAGGCACTCACCACCGGTGCCAATCTGTAACTGACAACACATGCCCACACACAGTGACAGAGTTACAGTGCAGTGCATTTGGGAGCGAGGTTTTGAACTGTTACCCCACCTACCTTACAGTCCAGATCCCACACTGTTGGATTTTCATCTGTGAGGCCCAATGAAGGAAGCTCTCTGAGGTCGGAACTTAAGTGATGATGACGATGTCCACGTGGCGGTGCAGGAATGAATCGGGAACAAACCAACATTTTATTACGATGTTTTCCATAACCATGTGAAGCAGTGACCGACGGTCCCTTTGCACATCCACACACTTCTATGTTGAAAAATATATAAAACGGTGCTCCCCACCGGTGAAGTGTATTTAGTGGGTGGCGTAATTTGTAAAATAACGATGAACAACATACATATATATATATATATATATATATATATATATATATATATATATATATATGCACATATACATATACACATACATATACATATACACATACATATACACATAGATACATGTTCACAGTCACCTGAAAAAGTAAGTACACCCCATGTAAAGTTTTGACTTTTTCAACATACAGCTATTTGATCTTCATTTCAACAATATTGATAGATAAAGGTGATATAATGAAAACAAATATCATGAAACATTTACATTTTGTAGTCCATTGTCTAATTTAAATAAACATAAATACAAATTTCGCATGTGGAAAAAGTAAGTACACCCCATGAAATGTTTTTAAAATATTTTTAACATATGTGGACATATCAATATTTGATCTTCATTTAAACAGTATCTATAGATAAAGGTGATCTAATTGAACAAAAAACAATGACAAATTGACTTTGCAATAATTTATTCAACAAAAAAATTAACAGAGATGCCATTTCCTTCTGTGGAAAAAGTAAGTACACCCTTGGCTCTAATAGGTGGTATTGCCCCCTTTGGCAGAAACAACCTCAAGTAGGCGTTTATTACAACTGTCTACCAGTCTCTGACATCGACTGGGAGAAATTTTTGCCACTCCTCCTTGCAGAATTATTTCAGCTGTGCGATGTTTGAGGGTTTTCTTGCATCCACAGCTCGTTTCAAATCCCCCCACATCTCGATGGGATTTAGATCCGGGCTTTGACTTGGCCATTCCAGAACCCTCCATTTCTTTCTTTCAGCCATTCCTTGGTGGATTTACTGGTATGTTTAGGGTCATTTTCATGTTGCAAGGTCCACCTTCGGTTGAGCTTCAACTTTCCGACAGATGGCCTCACATTATCCTCAAGCACCCTGTGGTACAATGAAGAATTCATAGTGGATTCTATGATGGTGAGCTGCCCAGGCCCTGATGCAGCAAAGCTGCCCCAAACCATAATATTTCCACCACCATGCTTTACAGTTGGTATCAGGTTCTTGTGGTCAAATGCTGTCTTTGGTTTTCGCCAAACATGTCTTCTGGTACTGTGGCCAAATAGCTCTACCTTTGACTCATCTGTCCAGAGCACATTGTTCCAGAAGTGCTCGTCTTTGCCTCGGTGTTCATTGGCAAACTTTAGTCTTGCTCTGATGTTCTTTCTGGACAGCAAAGGTTTCCTCCTGGCACACCACCCATGTAGATCAAATTTGTGCAGCCTCTTTCTAATGGTAGACCCATACACTTTGACATCAACAGTGGCAAGAGCTACCTGTAGGACCCGTGATGACATTCTGGGGTTCTTAGAGACTTCTTTCAGCATCTTGCGGTCTGTTCTCGGGCTGAACTTGCTGGGGTGGCCTGGCCTGAACAAGTTGGCAGTTGTTTGGAACCTTCTCCATTTGAGGATGATCTTTCGGACAGTCGAATGATTGATTTCAAATTGTTTGGATATCTTTTTAAATCCCTTCCCAGACTCGTAGGCATCTATAACCTTCTTTCTGAAGGCCTCAGAGAGCTCTTTTGATCTCGGCATGGTGACGCCGCACACTTCAACAACAAAGAGCAAACCAAACTAAATGTCTGAGGTTTAAATAAGACAGGTTCCTCCAAGATCCTCTCTAACGATGTTCTAATCATTTGCACCTGAACTGGTGCACCTGATTCTAATTTTAGGTATTTGAAGTCGGGATAAATGTCGGGGTGTACCTACTTTTTCCACATGCGAAATTTGTATTTATGTTTATTTAAATTATACAATGGACTACAAAATGTAAATGTTTCATGATATTTGTTATATTATATCACCTTTATCTATCAATATTGTTGAAATGAAGATCACATAGCTGTATGTTGAAATATGTTGAAAAAGTCAAAACTTTACATGGGGTGTACCTACTTTTTTCATGTGACTGTATATATATATATATATATATATGTATGTATATATATATATATATATATATATATGTATATATATATATATATATATATATATATATATATATATATATATATATATATATATATATATATATATATATATATATATATTGTTACGGTTCTCCCGCCGCCCTTCCTACCCCTACCAAGGGGGGATTAGGTCCCTTGGTCTTTCTGGGCTTGGCGGAACCGAGAGACTTGAAACGCCTCTTCCGGACAAACGCAAGGTAGGGTTTCGGGACCAAGTCTCGCTCGTACCTAAATACCTGCGCCGCCACGGAAGCGAGGAAACAAGCCTCGCACGAGCCACGTGTGATTTGAGTACACCGAGCGGATTGCGTACACGTGGTCCCTGCAGTTACCTAGTTATTTATTGGAACCCGATTCGAGCGGTTCTACACGTACCACGCTTGGTCAATGAAGAAATCACAGGAACGATCGAATGGAAAAGGAAGAACACAGGTTTAATTATTCCCACACGTATGTACAGTGATCGGGACGCAGAGACACAGGGCAGCACTTAATCAGTCTTATCTTATCCCCCGGACTCGGGCCCGTCACACTCACACAGGGAATTGCAGATGGGTTGATGTTCAGCCAAATGCGTCGACATGGTCGTCCAGGAACGGCCCCGTCCGGCTCTCCACGGTACCAGCACGTCCCGTGAAGATGGCAGCAGGCGGTGGAAGGAACCTCGTAGCACGTCTCCCGAACAAAGGCAGCCGATGAGGGATAAGGGAAAGTGCGCGTCTCTCAGCGCAGCTGACGGTTACACAACCGTTATCACTCGCGCGACTTAATGCACTGCTTGCGGATCGGCCTCCAACTTAACTGAGCGTCACTTTATAAAAGCGCGTATTCCGGTTCATGCGCGTCTTTCTTCACCCGCGTATCTCTCACAGTCCTTGGACGCTCTCAACTCCTGCTCGTCAACGATTCCTCCGGGTTGGTCAGTGCGCGCGAGTTCTCCCTGGGCAGCAGTCCTCTCAGGGGCAAGTCCTTTTGCTGCAAGTCCTCTCGGGGGCTTTGCGCAACGGGTTATATATACACAAAGAATTAAGTTAAGCACCCCTACACAAATAATTAAGTTAAGCACCCCCTAATCCTGTCCTGAACCTGAACCCCCTCGAGCACGTTTGGGACATGTTGGGACGACAAATTGCGAAGATGGTCCCTCCAATAGCCAATCTGGATGAATTGGAACGTGCATTACATCGGGAATGGAACAACCTGCCACAGCAACGCATACGACGGCTTACAGGGTCTATGAGACGTAGGGTTGAGTCAGTGATCCGATCACGTGGGTCCTACACACGTTATTGACGCAAAGATCGCTAGAGGTCTTCTCAGAACAATGACTGTACGTTAGAAAACATAAACGTCATCCACACTGTCCGTGATGGACCTATAGCTCCATACTTAAATTGAGATGAAAATATGCCTAAAATTCCCAAAAAATTTCACCTTAAATTATTCAGAATAAAATATTGAAAACGGCATGATTGTTATGTTTTTATGTGACCATAATATCACTTCTCCAGAAAATATAGCAATATCATGGGTATATTACACTGTTTTGACGACAACAAACTTGTAATGTGCGAGGTTGTAAAAAAACGGGGGGGGTGCTTAACTTAATTCTTTGTGTATAGATGCGCCCCCGAACCTTCTCAAACCCCCTCGAACCTTCTTACCACGCCCTGTGACGCAGTGCTGCCGCCATCACCTCTGAGCCCTGATTGGCGGCTCATGCTTACCGTCAGCTCCTCTGCCGCCCCTCATTCGGCTCCGCCCCGACCCTCCTCAGCCTGCCTCATGTTAATTCGCCCAAAATGAACCAAAGTCAGCGCAGAGGGGCATGAGGCTAGTGAGGCTGGAGAGTCAGTCGAAGTAGGACCTATTCTCCTTGCTCTAGTCAACGCAGAACTAACATAGGAAAAGGACTAAGCTCACAAATACTAAGAAATAACTATACTATCGTGGGGCTACATGTTGCTTGTGTGACTAACTATGAGGGGGACATTTTAACCTTTATTATACTGACTGTACAAAACTCAAAACCGCAACTATATATATATATATATTTATATATATTATATATATTATATATATTATATATATTATATATATTATATATATTATATATATTTTATATATTTTATATATTTTATATATTTTATATATTTTATATATATTATATATATTTTATATATATATATAGTTGCGGATCTCAGCGCCGGCCTTTTCCCCTTACCAAGGGGGGATTAGTCCCCTTGTCTTTTACTAGCCGACCGGACCCGGGACCTATGACGTCACTCTTGGACAGCGCAAAGTCGGGTCTAATCCCTCGTAGGACTAATCACTAGTACCTAAGTACTCGCACCGCCCAGAAACGAGGAAATAAGCTCCACCCGAATCATGGGTGTTGGTGGAAACGCCGAGCGGTAGCGAACCCGTGACCCGAGCCGTTATCAAGGACTAATCCCGATCCAAGCGGTCCGTAATCGTGCCACGCTTACCCAATGGAGGAAATCACTGAAACGGTCGTATTTGGGAAGAAAAGGAATAACAAGGTTTATTTACACTTTGTACAATAAGAAGAAGAAGAATGCACAGTGCAGCCTTAAACAGTCTTAACTTATCCCTGAACAAACAGGCCCGTCACACTCAGACACACTCACATGGGATTGCAGACGAACAGGTCGATGGTCCAGGAATGGCGTCCAGGCAGCTCGCTCTCCGGTCCCCAACTCACACCGCGAAGTAGAAGAACGCAGCGGCCAGGAGCTCTCCACGCGTCGTTTGGCGCGCACGGTATTATCACAGGGCGAACGGTAGGGCTGGCTTTGGTGGTTACACTCACGGGGCTGCATACGTAATAAACGGACAGTTCAATACGCGCTTCTCAATGCGCTGCTCAATCAATGCCTCGAACTGTCTCATGCCTCGAAGCAAATCCAACGGAAGGAAATCTCATTTCCTTTCACAAAGCCCGAAACAAGTGTGTGTCCACCCTCAGGAGAGCCAGGAAACAATATCTCACCATTCTCAAGACCGAACTCTCTTATCTGTCTCCCTCTTCCAAATCCTGGTGGCGTCTGGTCAAATCTGTTTCTGGTGTTTGTTCCCCCTCCATCCCCTCCCTCACCTCAAACGGCTTAACGGCTGAATCCGCACGTGAAAAAGCTGAATGCCTCAACTCTGTGTTTGCCTCTAAATCTTGTGTCCCAAACCCATCCCTCTCTGTACCCACCGTACCCAGTCGTACCCAGCTGCTCCTGGACTCTGTGTCCTTTCCTCCTGACAAGGTGGAAAAGTTTCTGTCAACCCTCGACTCTGATTCTGCAACTGGTCCTGACGGCATCAGCCCACGGGTCCTAAAATCATGTTCTTCTGCTCTTTCACTCCCTCTTTCTGTTCTCTTCACCCTCTCTTTTTCTCAAGGTCATCTGCCATCTGCTTGGAAATCAGCCAACATCACCGCTTTGCACAAAAAAGTTGCAAAAACAGATCCCAGCAACTACAGACCAATCAGCCTTCTCCCAATTATCAGCAAAGTCATGGAATCCATCATTGCTTCAGATATTAAATCTTTCCTCTTCTCCAATGGCTTGATCTCTGATCATCAATTTGGTTTCAGACCTGGTCACTCTACTCTGGACATGCTGCTTCTGCTTTCTCAACAATGGATGGAGGTCCTCAACGCCAAACAGGAAATTAGAGCTGTCTCCCTTGACATTTCACGTGCCTTCGATACGGTCTGGCACCCTGCTCTGCTCTCCAAACTCTCCTCCTTTGGTATCCATGGAAATCTCCACACATGGCTGGCGGACTTCCTCTCTGGTCGCAGTCAACGTGTGGCCCTGAATGGGTTTCTCTCATCTCCTCTTCCTGTTCAGGCTGGAGTTCCCCAAGGTAGTGCTCTGGGCCCTGTGCTTTTTCTGGTCTTCATCAATGATCTCTCTGACTCTCTTGAAAATCCTCTCTATCTCTTTGCTGACGACTCTACTCTCTGTCGCTCCATTCCTCATCCCTCAGATCGGCAGTCTGCAGCCTCCTCACTCTCTGCAGACCTGGACAAAATCACAGACTGGTCAAACAAGTGGAACATGTCTTTCAATCCTGACAAATCTCACACTCTTACAATGTCTCTCCGAAAGGACCGACTGGACAACCCTCCCATCTACTTTCTCAACAATCCTCTCCAAGAAGTTCTGTCGCTCAAGCTTTTGGGTCTCACTATCTGCCATGATCTTTCTTGGGAAAAGCACATTTCCAAGCTGGCCTCCAAAGCCAGTCGCCGACTGGGCATCCTCCGTCGTGCGAAGTCCTTCCTTGGCACACCTGAGCTCCTCACCACATACAAGGCTTTCATCCGCAGCTCAATGGAATACTGTTCCCCCCTCTGGGCTGGTGCTCCTGCCTCACACCTTGCTCGGCTTCACGCTGTTGAGGCCAAAGCTTTCAGAATCATTGGAATCTCCTGCGATGTAGTCAACGCCGAGGGCCTTTCACTCACTCACCGCAGGCAGGTTGGTGGTCTTTCTGTCTTCTACCGACTCCTCTCCGGCCTTGCTCCCCCGGCTCTCTCTGTGCTCTGTCCCCCCAATATTCCTTCAGGTCGCACAAGATCTGCCTGCAACCCTCTTATGGTTAAACTGCCAAAGTCTAGGCTCTCTGCTCACCTTCACTCTTTCATTCCCCTTTTCTCCCGCCTCTGGAACAAACTCCCCACTCCCTTCAATCCCACTCCTCCCTCCAGGTCTTTAAAACAGCTGTTCACCACCATCTCTTATCTTCCCCATCGAAAACCTTGATCTTTTCTACCCCCGGTAATTCACCCCAGAGTCCTTGCAGTGTTCATATGTTTTAATCCTCTCCCACCTCCCCCCAAGTCCTCCCGATGTCCCTGCTCTCAAATGTTGTGTTTGTGTCCTTCCCCCTCTTCCCCCTCTCTTTTGTGTCCTTCCCCCTCTCTCCCCATCTTGTCTGCCGCTCCCCTTGTTTTTTGTGTTTTGTGTGTCAGTTTGTCTTTTTGTGTGATTAATGTTAGCTCTTTCACGAGCCTCGATCTTGTATACAAAACAAAACAAAACAAAACAAAACAAAACAAAACAAAACAAAACAAAACAAAACAAAACAAAACAAAACAAAACAAAACAAACAAAAAAAAAAAAAAAAAAAAAAAAATCTGTCATGTGCACGCCGGTCCTCTCAGTGCTGTTCCCACACGAGTGCTCCGGATCAGTTCTCTCCCAACTCGTAACTCAACTCTGAACTGCGCATCCCTTCTCATCTCTCAACTCATCTCAGAACTGCGCATCCCTTCTCATCTCTCAGCTACTCATGCCGACAAGTCCTGTCCAAGGGCTTTGTGCGCTGGCTTATATAGCCTTGCCCAGCGAACCCTCTGGAACTTAATAGATGCTCTTTACCACGCCCTATCATGCCATGCCCTCCGAGCCCTGGTTGGCTGTTGCTCTTACCGTCACCGCCTTCTGACGTGCTGCTTGTCGCGGCCACACCCCGACCTCACGCTCCTCCCTCTTTTCAGGCCTACCTTGTGTCACTTGGCTAGTTCGAGCGAGCAAAAGGCAGCTAATGCTGCTGGCAGCCAAAGCATAACAAACTGCTGCGGGTAGCCCAAAGCGTAACAAGTTGATGGATGCCAAATGGGGCGCGGGATCGAGTTTGCCCATGATGTAATTGAAGGGTGGCCGCGAAATGAAAAGGACCTAAGCTTAATTCTTTACACAACGCAGATGTCACTAGGGGAATGGCCTACTCTTACACATACTATGACATAACTAATTCTAATGGGCCTACGTGTTGCTTGTGGACTAACTATAGGGGGCAAACCTTTAACCTTTAATGATGTTACATGTACAATCTCAAAATCTCAACTATGTGTATATATATATATATATATATATATATATATATATACATATATATATATATATATATATATATATATATATATATATATATATATATATATATATATATATATATATATGTATACAGGGGGCTGCAAAAGTAGGTATACAGTAATGAAAAACAAAACGTGCACACAAAACGTATTTGTGATTATACAAGCATATCAATAATAACATATCAATAATAAACATATTAATCCCTCAAATGTTCAATCTGTTTGCCCCCGGCATTCACACACTCCACTAATCGAGTGTGGACACCCATGCACACTCTGGCACAAAGGTCTTTATCAGCATCAATTTCCTGGCAAGCCTCCCGTATGAACTGAATCATGGCATCAACAGAACGTGGCTTGCGTGCGAAAACCCTGTCTTTTACACATCCCCAGAAAAAGAAGTCCATAGGGGTGAGATCCGGCGAACGTGGTGGCCAGTCAACGGCTCCCCGACGTAATACTGGTATAATCCTTACTGTATACCTACTTTTGCAGCCCCCTGTGTGTATATATATGTATATATATATATATATATATATATATATATATATATATATATATATATATATATATATATATGTACAGACTTGGCATTTAATATGGAATTATTTTTTTTCTTGACTTGGGTTTACTTTCTTAACTAAATATATCAATCTGGTGAGTTTCTTTTATACTTTCGTGATTTATTTGTTAAAAGAACCATGTCACTGATTGTCTGTCGCAGCAAGAAGTCAACAACAGGATTATATCACAGGTGGCGTGGCAAAATGTACGGACAGGTGCATTTGATGATTGGCTTCACAGTCGGGTATACAAGGGTTGTTGCGTTCTGTATTAGTGGAAAACAACTGCTGCACGTCTCCAAAAGTTATTGCCGCTTCCTCTGGAGATGGTCCGTCAACTCGACAATGCTGTTTGTCATGGAGTGGTGGCTTTACGAAATTACGGCATGAAACAGCGTGCTATTGCTCGGCAGTATGGCATCACTCAAGGTCAGGTGTCAAAGATCCTGAAACGAAATGCTCAGAGGGGTGTCCCTACTCCAATACCGAGGCCAGGACGTCCCCGCAGAACCACAAGGAGGGATGATCGCCAGCTGCACCGTTTAGTCCGCAATGGCCGTACAAAGACAGCTAATCAGCTTAGGGCTGAGTGGCAGCAACTGACAAATGTGCCTGTATCCAGAAGGCTAGTCAACCAACGACTGGTTCAAGCAGGCTATCGTGCCAGGCGTCCCCTGGGAAAGCCACGCCTGACCAGACAACACCGCCAGCGCCGATTGCAGTGGGCCAGAGAGCACCGTCGATGGCAGCCAGGACACTGGAATCACGTGATCTTCAGTGACAAGTCTAGATTTCTGGTCCATCGTCAAGATGGCTGCGTCCGAGTGTGCAGACAAGTGCATGAAGCCTACAACAAAGATTGTATAGTGCCAAGAGTCCAAGCTGGAGGTGGTGGGGTGACTGATTGGGCTGCTTTTCATGCAGGGGGCAAAACTGACCTGGTTGTTCTGAATGGAATCCTGAACCAGTTAAAGTACAGGGCCATTCTGGAAGAAACATTGCTTCCATTTGCT
>NW_027619807.1:0-30050 GCF_964187855.1 Myxine glutinosa
TTTCGCACTTGTCGTTAGTGTTGAAAAACCCACTTTTCGCACTTGTGTTAGGTGTTGAAAAACCACTTTTCGCACTTGTGTTAGTGTTGAAAAACCACTTTTTCGCACTTATGTTGGAGCAGGAAACCACTTTTGCACTTGTATTAAGTGTGGAAAAAACACTTTTTGCACTTGTGATAGTGTTGAAAAAACCACTTTTCGCACTTGTGTTAGTGTTGAAAAACCACTTTTCGCACTTGTGTTGGTGCAGGAAACCACTTTTGCACTTGTATTAGTGTGGAAAAAACACTTTTTGCACTTGTGATAGTGTTGAAAAACCACTTTTCGCACTTGTGTTAGTGTTGAAAAAACCACTTTTCGCACTTGTGTTGTGTGCAGAAAACCACTTTTGCACTTGTATTAGTGTGGAAAAACCACTTTTCGCACTTGTGTTAGTGTTGAAAAACCACTTTTCGCACTTGTGTTAGTGTTGAAAAACCACTTTTCGCACTTGTGTTAGTGTTGAAAAACCACTTTTTGCACTTGTGTTAGTGTTGAAAAACCACTTTTCGCACTTGTGTTGGTGCAGGAAACCACTTTTGCACTTGTATTAGTGTGGAAAAAACACTTTTTGCACTTGTGATAGTGTTGAAAAACCACTTTTCGCCACTTGTGTTAGTGTTGAAAAATCACTTTTCGCACTTGTGTTGGTGCAGGAAACCACTTTTGCACTTGTATTAGTGTGGAAAAACCACTTTTTCGCACTTGTGTTAGTGTTGAAAAACCACCTTTCGCACTTGTGTTGGTGCAGGAAACCACTTTTGCACTTGTATTAGTGTGGAAAAAACACTTTTTGCACTTGTGATAGTGTTGAAAAACCACTTTTCGCACTTGTATTAGTGTTGAAAAACCACTTTTCGCACTTCGTGTTAGTGTTGAAAAACCACTTTTTGCACTTGTATTCGTGTGGAAAAACCACTTTTCGCACTTGTGTTAGTGTTGAAAAACCACTTTTCGCACTTGTGTTGGTGCAGGAAACCACTTTTGCACCTATGTATTAGTGGTGCGAAAAACACTTTTTGCACTTGTGATAGTGTTGAAAAACCACTTTTCGCACTTGTGTAGGTGCAGTAAACCACTTTTGCACTTGTATTAGTGTGGAAAAACCACTTTTTCGCACTTGTGTTAGTGTTGAAAAACCACTTTTAGCACTTGTGTTGGTGCAGGAAACCACTTTTGCACTTGTATTAGTGTGGACAAAACCACTTTTCGCACTTGTGTTAGTGTTGAAAAACCACTTTCGCACTTGTGTTAGTGTTGAAAAACCACTTTTCGCACTTGTGTTAGTGTTGAAAAACCACTTTTCGCACTGTGTTGGTGCAGGAAACCACTTTTGCACTTGTATTAGTGTGGAAAAAACACTTTTTGCACTTGTGATAGTGTTGAAAAACCACTTTTCGCACTTGTGTTAGTGTTGAAAAACCACTTTTCGCACTTGTGTTGGTGCAGGAAACCACTTTTGCACTTGTATTAGTGTGGAAAAACCACTTTTTGCACTTGTGTTTGTGCAGGAAACCACTTTTGCACTTGTATTAAGTGTGGAAAAAACACTTTTGCACTTTTGATAGTGTTGAAAAACCACTTTTCGCACTGTGTGTTATGTAGGCGTTGAAACCACCTTTCGCACTTGTGTTAGTGTTGAAAAACCCACTTTTCGCACTTGTGTTGGTGCAGGAAACCACTTTTGCACTTGTATTAGTGTGGGAAAACCACTTTTTGCACTTGTGATAGTGTTGAAAAACCACTTTTTGCACTTATGTTAGTGTTGAAAAACCACTTTTCGCACTTGTGTTAGTGTTGAAAAACCACTTTTCGCACTTGTGTTGGTGCAGGAAACCACTTTTGCACTTGTATTAGTGTGGAAAAAACACTTTTCGCACTTGTGTTAGTGTTGAAAAACCACCTTTCGCACTTGTGTTAGTGTTGAAAAACCACTTTTCGCACTTGTGTTGGTGCAGGAAACCACTTTTTGCACTTGAATTAGTGTGGAAAACCACTTTTTGCACATGTGAGTAGTGTTGAAAAACCACTTTTCGCAATTATGTTAGTGTTGAAAAACCACTTTTCGCACTTGTGTTAGTGTTGAAAAACCACTTTTCGCACTTGTGTTGGTGCAGGAAACCACTTTTGCACTTGTATTAGTGTGGAAAAAACACTTTTCGCACTTGTGTTAGTGTTGAAAAACCACTTTTTGCACTTGTGTAGGTGCAGGAAACCACTTTTGCACTTGTATTAGTGTGAAAAAACACTTTTTGCACTTGTGATAGTGTTGAAAAACCACTTTTCGCACTTGTGTTGGTGCAGGAAACCACTTTTGCACTTGTATTCGTGTGGAAAAACCACTTTTCGCACTTGTGTTAGTGTTGAAAAACCACTTTTCGCACTTGTGTTGGTGCAGGAAACCGGTTTTGCACTTGTATTAGTGTGGAAAAACCACTTCTCGCACTTGTGTTAGTGTTGAAAAACCACTTTTTGCACTTGTGTTAGTGTTGAAAAACCACTTTTCGCACTTGTGTTAGTGTTGAAAAAACACTTTTTGCACTTGTGTTGGTGCAGGAAACCACTTTTGCACTTGTTTTAGTGTGGAAAAAACACTTTTTGCACTTGTGATAGTGTTGAAAAACCACTTTTCGCACTTGTGTTAGTGTTGAAAAAACACTTTTTCGCACTTGTGTTGGTGCAGGGAAACCACTTTTGCACTTGTTTTAGTGTGGAAAAAACACTTTTTGCACTTGTGATAGTGTTGAAAAACCACTTTTCGCACTTGTGTTAGTGTTGAAAAACCACTTTTCGCACTTGTGTTGGTGCAGGAAACCACTTTTGCACTTGTATTAGTGTGGAAAAAACACTTTTTGCACTTGTGATAGTGTTGAAAAACCACTTTTCGCACTTGTGTTAGTGTTGAAAAACCAACTTTTCGCACTTGTGTTGGTGCAGAAAACCACTTTTGCACTTGTATTAGTATGGAAAAACCACTTTTCGCACTTGTGTTAGTGTTGAAAACCCACTTTTCGCACTTGTGTTAGTGTTGAAAAACCACTTTTCGCACTTGTGTTAGTGTTGAAAAAACCACTTTTCGCACTTGTGTTAGTGTTGAAAAACCACTTTTCGCACTTGTGTTGGTGCAGGAAACCACTTTGCACTTGTATTAGTGTGGAAAAAAACACTTTTTGCACTTGTGATAGTGTTGAAAAACCACTTTTCGCACTTGTGTTAGTGTTGAAAAATCACTTTTCGCACTTGTGGTTGGTGCAGGAAACCACTTTTGCACTTGTATTAGTGTGGAAAAAACCACTTTTCGCACTTGTGATAGTGTTGAAAAACCACCTTTCGCACTTGTGTTGGTGCAGGAAACCACTTTGCACTTGTATTAGTGTGGAAAAAACACTTTTTGCACTTGTGATAGTGTTGAAAAACCACTTTTCGCACTTGTGTTAGTGTTGAAAAAACACTTTTCGCACTTGTGTTAGTGTTGAAAAACCACTTTTTGCACTTGTATTCGTGTGGAAAAACCACTTCTTCGCACTTGTGTTAGTGTTGAAAAACCACTTTTCGCACTTGTGTTGGTGCAGGAACCACTTTTGCACTTGTATTAGTGTGGAAAAAAACACTTTTTGCACTTGTGATAGTGTTGAAAAAACCACTTTTCGCACTTGTGTAGGTGCAGTAAACCACTTTTGCACTTGTATTAGTGTGGAAAAACCACTTTTCCGCACTTGTGTTAGTGTTGAAAAACCACTTTTAGCACTTGTGTTGGTGCAGGAAACCACTTTTGCACTTGTATTAGTGTGGAAAAACCACTTTTCGCACTTGTGTTAGTGTTGAAAAACCACTTTTCGCACTTGTGTTAGTGTTGAAAAACCACTTTTCGCACTTGTGTTAGTGTTGAAAAACCACTTTTCGCACTTGTGTTGGTGCAGGAAACCACTTTTGCACTTGTATTAGTGTGGAAAAAACACTTTTTGCACTTGTGATAGTGTTAAAAAACCACTTTTCGCACTTGTGTTAGTGTTGAAAAACCACTTTTCGCACTTGTGTTGGTGCAGGAAACCACTTTTGCACTTGTATTAGTGTTGGAAAAAAACACTTTTTGCACTTGTGATAGTGTTGAAAAACCACTTTTCGCACTTGTGTTAGTGTTGAAAAACCACTTTTCGCACTTGTGTTAGTGTTGAAAAACCACTTTTCGCACTTGTGTTGGTGCAGGAAACCACTTTTGCACTTGTATTAGTGTGGAAAAACCACTTTTGCACTTGTATTAGTGTGGAAAAACCACTTTTCGCACTTGTGTTAGTGTTGAAAAACCACTTTTCGCATTTGTGATAGTGTTGAAAAACCACTTTTTGCACTTATGTTAGTGTTGAAAAACCACTTTCGCACTTGTGTTAGCTGTTGAAAAACCACTTTTCGCACTTGTGTTGGTGCAGGAAACCACTTTTGCACTTGTATTAGTGTGGAAAAAACACTTTTCGCACTTGTGTTAGTGTTGAAAAACCACCTTTCGCACTTGTGTTAGTGTTGAAAAACCACTTTTCGCACTTGTGTTGGTGCAGGAAACCACTTTTGCACTTGAACTTAGTGTGGAAAACCACTTTTTGCACATGTGATAGTGTTGAAAAACCACTTTTCGCACTTATGTTAGTGTTGAAAAACCACTTTTCGCACTTGTGTTAGGTGTTGAAAAACCACTTTTCGCACTTGTGTTGGTGCAGGAAACCACTTTTGCACTTGTATTAGTGTGGAAAAAACACTTTTCGCACTTGTGTTAGTGTTGAAAAACCACTTTTTGCACTTGTGTAGGTGCAGGAAACCACTTTTGCACTTGTATTAGTGTGGAAAAAACACTTTTTGCACTTGTGATAGTGTTGAAAAACCACTTTTCGCACTTGTGTTGGTGCATGGAAACCACTTTTGCACTTGTATTCGTGTGGAAAAACCACTTTTCGCACTTGTGTTAGTGTTGAAAAACCACTTTTCGCACTTGTGTTGGTGCAGGAAACCGTTTTGCACTTGTATTAGTGTGGAAAAACCACTTCTCGCACTTGTGTTAGTGTTGAAAAACCACTTTTTGCACTTGTGTTAGTGTTGAAAAACCACTTTTCGCACTTGTGTTAGTGTTGAAAAAACACTTTTCGCACTTGTGTTGGTGCAGGAAACCACTTTTGCACTTGTTTTAGTGTGGAAAAACACTTTTTGCACTTGTGATAGTGTTGAAAAACCACTTTTCGCACTTGTGTTAGTGTTGAAAAAACACTTTTCGCACTTGTGTTGGTGCAGGAAACCACTTTTGCACTTGTTTTAGTGTGGAAAAAACACTTTTTGCACTTGTGATAGTGTTGAAAAACCACTTTTCGCACTTGTGTTAGTGTTGAAAAACCACTTTTCGCACTTGTGTTGGTGCAGGAAACCACTTTTGCACTTGTATTAGTGTGGAAACAAACACTTTTTGCACTTGTGATAGTGTTGAAAAACCACTTTTCGCACTTGTGTTAGTGTTGAAAAACCACTTTTCGCACTTGTGTTGGTGCAGAAAACCACTTTTGCACTTGTATTAGTATGGAAAAACCACTTTTCGCACTTGTGTTAGTGTTGAAAACCCACTTTTCGCACTTGTGTTAGTGTTGAAAAACCACTTTTCGCACTTGTGTTAGTGTTGAAAAACCACTTTTCGCACTTGTGTTAGTGTTGAAAAACCACTTTTCGCACTTGTGTTGGTGCAGGAAACCACTTTTGCACTTGTATTAGTGTGGAAAAAACACTTTTTGCACTTGTGATAGTGTTGAAAAACCACTTTTCGCACTTGTGTTAGTGTTGAAAAATCACTTTTCGCACTTGTGTTGGTGCAGGAAACCACTTTTGCACTTGGATTAGTGTGGAAAAAAACCACTTTTCGCACTTGTGTTAGTGTTGAAAAACCACCTTTCGCACTTGTGTTGGTGCAGGAAACCACTTTGTGCACTTGTATTAGTGTGGAAAAAACACTTTTTGCACTTGTGATAGTGTTGAAAAACCACTTTTCGCACTTGTGTTAGTGTTGAAAAAACACTTTTCGCACTTGTGTTAGTGTTGAAAAACCACTTTTTGCACTTGTATTCGTGTGGAAAAACCACTTTTCGCACTTGTGTTAGTGTTGAAAAACCACTTTTCGCACTTGTGTTGGTGCAGGAAACCACTTTTGCACTTGTATTAGTGTGGAAAAAACACTTTTTGCACTTGTGATAGTGTTGAAAAACCACTTTTCGCACTTGTGTAGGTGCAGTAAACCACTTTTGCACTTGTATTAGTGTGGAAAAACCACTTTTCGCACTTGTGTTAGTGTTGAAAAACCACTTTTAGCACTTGTGTTGGTGCAGGAAACCACTTTTGCACTTGTATTAGTGTGGAAAAACCACTTTTCGCACTTGTGTTAGTGTTGAAAAACCACTTTTCGCACTTGTGTTAGTGTTGAAAAACCACTTTTCGCACTTGTGTTAGTGTTGAAAAACCACTTTTCGCACTTGTGTTGGTGCAGGAAACCACTTTTGCACTTGTATTAGTGTGGAAAAAACACTTTTTGCACTTGTGATAGTGTTGAAAAACCACTTTTCGCACTTGTGTTAGTGTTGAAAAACCACTTTTCGCACTTGTGTTGGTGCAGGAAACCACTTTTGCACTTGTATTAGTGTGGGAAAAAAACACTTTTTGCACTTGTGATAGTGTTGAAAAACCACTTTTCGCACTTGTGTTAGTGTTGAAAAACCACTTTTCGCACTTGTGTTAGTGTTGAAAAATCACTTTTCGCACTTGTGTTGGTGCAGGAAACCACTTTTGCACTTGTATTAGTGTGGAAAAAACCACTTTTGCACTTGTATTAGTGTGGAAAACCACTTTTCGCACTTGTGTTAGTGTTGAAAAACCACTTTTCGCATTTGTGTTAGTGTTGAAAAACCACTTTGCGCACTTGTGTTAGTGTTGAAAAACCACTTTTCGCACTTGTGTTAGTGTTGAAAAACCACTTTTCGCACTTGTGTTGGTGCAGGAAACCACTTTTGCACTTGTATTAGTGTTGAAAAAACACTTTTTGCACTTGTGATTGTGTTGAAAAACCACTTTTCGCACTTGTGTTAGTGTTGAAAAACCACTTTTCGCACTTGTGTTGGTGCAGGAAACCACTTTTGCACTTGTATTCGTGTGGAAAACCACTTTTCGCACTTGTGTTAGTGTTGAAAAACCACTTTTCGCACTTGTGTTGGTGCAGGAAACCACTTTTGCACTTGTATTAGTGTGGAAAAACCACTTTTCGCACTTGTGTTAGTGTTGAAAAACCACTTTTCGCACTTGTGTTAGTGTTGAAAAACCACTTTTCGCACTTGTGTTAGTGTTGAAAAACCACTTTTCGCACTTATGTTGGTGCAGGAAACCACTTTTGCACTTGTATTAGTGTGGAAAAAACACTTTTTGCACTTGTGATAGTGTTGAAAAACCACTTTTCGCACTTGTGTTAGTGTTGAAAAACCACTTTTCGCACTTGTGTTGGTGCAGGAAACCACTTTTGCACTTGTATTAGTGTGGAAAAAACACTTTTTGCACTTGTGATAGTGTTGAAAAACCACTTTTCGCACTTGTGTTAGTGTTGAAAAACCACTTTTCGCACTTGTGTTGGTGCAGGAAACCACTTTTGCACTTGTATTAGTGTGGAAAAAACACTTTTTGCACTTGTGATAGTGTTGAAAAACCACTTTTCGCACTTGTGTTAGTGTTGAAAAATCACTTTTCGCACTTGTGTTGGTGCAGGAAACCACTTTTGCACTTGTATTAGTGTGGAAAAACCACTTTTCGCACTTGTGTTAGTGTTGAAAAACCACCTTTCGCACTTGTGTTGGTGCAGGAAACCACTTTTGCACTTGTATTAGTGTGGAAAAAACACTTTTTGCACTTGTGATAGTGTTGAAAAACCACTTTTCGCACTTGTGTTAGTGTTGAAAAACCACTTTTCGCACTTGTGTTAGTGTTGAAAAACCACTTTTTGCACTTGTATTCGTGTGGAAAAACCACTTTTCGCACTTGTGTTTGTGTTGAAAAACCACTTTTCGCACTTGTGTTGGTGCAGGAAACCACTTTTGCACTTGTATTAGTGTGGAAAAAACACTTTTTGCACTTGTGATAGTGTTGAAAAACCACTTTTCGCACTTGTGTAGGTGCAGTAAACCACTTTTGCACTTGTATTAGTGTGGAAAAACCACTTTTCGCACTTGTGTTAGTGTTGAAAAACCACTTTTAGCACTTGTGTTGGTGCAGGAAACCACTTTTGCACTTGTATTAGTGTGGAAAAACCACTTTTCGCACTTGTGTTAGTGTTGAAAAACCACTTTTCGCACTTGTGTTAGTGTTGAAAAACCACTTTTCGCACTTGTGTTAGTGTTGAAAAACCACTTTTCGCACTTGTGTTGGTGCAGGAAACCACTTTTGCACTTGTATTAGTGTGGAAAAAACACTTTTTGCACTTGTGATAGTGTTGAAAAACCACTTTTCGCACTTGTGTTAGTGTTGAAAAACCACTTTTCGCACTTGTGTTGGTGCAGGAAACCACTTTTGCACTTGTATTAGTGTGGAAAAACCACTTTTTGCACTTGTGTTTGTGCAGGAAACCACTTTTGCACTTGTATTAGTGTGGAAAAAACACTTTTTGCACTTTTGATAGTGTTGAAAAACCACTTTTCGCACTTGTGTTAGTGTTGAAAAACCACCTTTCGCACTTGTGTTAGTGTTGAAAAACCACTTTTCGCACTTGTGTTGGTGCAGGAAACCACTTTTGCACTTGTATTAGTGTGGAAAACCACTTTTTGCACTTGTGTTAGTGTTGAAAAAACACTTTTCGCACTTGTGTTAGTGTTGAAAAACCACTTTTTGCACTTGTATTCGTGTGGAAAAACCACTTTTCGCACTTGTGTTAGTGTTGAAAAACCACTTTTCGCACTTGTGTTGGTGCAGGAAACCACTTTTGCACTTGTATTAGTGTGGAAAAAACACTTTTTGCACTTGTGATAGTGTTGAAAAACCACTTTTCGCACTTGTGTAGGTGCAGTAAACCACTTTTGCACTTGTATTAGTGTGGAAAAACCACTTTTCGCACTTGTGTTAGTGTTGAAAAACCACTTTTAGCACTTGTGTTGGTGCAGGAAACCACTTTTGCACTTGTATTAGTGTGGAAAAACCACTTTTCGCACTTGTGTTAGTGTTGAAAAACCACTTTTCGCACTTGTGTTAGTGTTGAAAAACCACTTTTCGCACTTGTGTTAGTGTTGAAAAACCACTTTTCGCACTTGTGTTGGTGCAGGAAACCACTTTTGCACTTGTATTAGTGTGGAAAAAACACTTTTTGCACTTGTGATAGTGTTGAAAAACCACTTTTCGCACTTGTGTTAGTGTTGAAAAACCACTTTTCGCACTTGTGTTGGTGCAGGAAACCACTTTTGCACTTGTATTAGTGTGGAAAAAAACACTTTTTGCACTTGTGATAGTGTTGAAAAACCACTTTTCGCACTTGTGTTAGTGTTGAAAAACCACTTTTCGCACTTGTGTTAGTGTTGAAAAACCACTTTTCGCACTTGTGTTGGTGCAGGAAACCACTTTTGCACTTGTATTAGTGTGGAAAAACCACTTTTGCACTTGTATTAGTGTGGAAAAACCACTTTTCGCACTTGTGTTAGTGTTGAAAAACCACTTTTCGCATTTGTGTTAGTGTTGAAAAACCACTTTGCGCACTTGTGTTAGTGTTGAAAAACCACTTTTCGCACTTGTGTTAGTGTTGAAAAACCACTTTTCGCACTTGTGTTGGTGCAGGAAACCACTTTTGCACTTGTATTAGTGTTGAAAAAACACTTTTTGCACTTGTGATTGTGTTGAAAAACCACTTTTCGCACTTGTGTTAGTGTTGAAAAACCACTTTTCGCACTTGTGTTGGTGCAGGAAACCACTTTTGCACTTGTATTCGTGTGGAAAACCACTTTTCGCACTTGTGTTAGTGTTGAAAAACCACTTTTCGCACTTGTGTTGGTGCAGGAAACCACTTTTGCACTTGTATTAGTGTGGAAAAACCACTTTTCGCACTTGTGTTAGTGTTGAAAAACCACTTTTCGCACTTGTGTTAGTGTTGAAAAACCACTTTTCGCACTTGTGTTAGTGTTGAAAAACCACTTTTCGCACTTATGTTGGTGCAGGAAACCACTTTTGCACTTGTATTAGTGTGGAAAAAACACTTTTTGCACTTGTGATAGTGTTGAAAAACCACTTTTCGCACTTGTGTTAGTGTTGAAAAACCACTTTTCGCACTTGTGTTGGTGCAGGAAACCACTTTTGCACTTGTATTAGTGTGGAAAAAACACTTTTTGCACTTGTGATAGTGTTGAAAAACCACTTTTCGCACTTGTGTTAGTGTTGAAAAACCACTTTTCGCACTTGTGTTGGTGCAGAAAACCACTTTTGCACTTGTATTAGTGTGGAAAAACCACTTTTCGCACTTGTGTTAGTGTTGAAAAACCACTTTTCGCACTTGTGTTAGTGTTGAAAAACCACTTTTCGCACTTGTGTTAGTGTTGAAAAACCACTTTTTGCACTTGTGTTAGTGTTGAAAAACCACTTTTCGCACTTGTGTTGGTGCAGGAAACCACTTTTGCACTTGTATTAGTGTGGAAAAAACACTTTTTGCACTTGTGATAGTGTTGAAAAACCACTTTTCGCACTTGTGTTAGTGTTGAAAAATCACTTTTCGCACTTGTGTTGGTGCAGGAAACCACTTTTGCACTTGTATTAGTGTGGAAAAACCACTTTTCGCACTTGTGTTAGTGTTGAAAAACCACCTTTCGCACTTGTGTTGGTGCAGGAAACCACTTTTGCACTTGTATTAGTGTGGAAAAAACACTTTTTGCACTTGTGATAGTGTTGAAAAACCACTTTTCGCACTTGTATTAGTGTTGAAAAACCACTTTTCGCACTTGTGTTAGTGTTGAAAAACCACTTTTTGCACTTGTATTCGTGTGGAAAAACCACTTTTCGCACTTGTGTTAGTGTTGAAAAACCACTTTTCGCACTTGTGTTGGTGCAGGAAACCACTTTTGCACTTGTATTAGTGTGGAAAAAACACTTTTTGCACTTGTGATAGTGTTGAAAAACCACTTTTCGCACTTGTGTAGGTGCAGTAAACCACTTTTGCACTTGTATTAGTGTGGAAAAACCACTTTTCGCACTTGTGTTAGTGTTGAAAAACCACTTTTAGCACTTGTGTTGGTGCAGGAAACCACTTTTGCACTTGTATTAGTGTGGAAAAACCACTTTTCGCACTTGTGTTAGTGTTGAAAAACCACTTTTCGCACTTGTGTTAGTGTTGAAAAACCACTTTTCGCACTTGTGTTAGTGTTGAAAAACCACTTTTCGCACTTGTGTTGGTGCAGGAAACCACTTTTGCACTTGTATTAGTGTGGAAAAAACACTTTTTGCACTTGTGATAGTGTTGAAAAACCACTTTTCGCACTTGTGTTAGTGTTGAAAAACCACTTTTCGCACTTGTGTTGGTGCAGGAAACCACTTTTGCACTTGTATTAGTGTGGAAAAACCACTTTTTGCACTTGTGTTTGTGCAGGAAACCACTTTTGCACTTGTATTAGTGTGGAAAAAACACTTTTTGCACTTTTGATAGTGTTGAAAAACCACTTTTCGCACTTGTGTTAGTGTTGAAAAACCACCTTTCGCACTTGTGTTAGTGTTGAAAAACCACTTTTCGCACTTGTGTTGGTGCAGGAAACCACTTTTGCACTTGTATTAGTGTGGAAAACCACTTTTTGCACTTGTGATAGTGTTGAAAAACCACTTTTTGCACTTATGTTAGTGTTGAAAAACCACTTTTCGCACTTGTGTTAGTGTTGAAAAACCACTTTTCGCACTTGTGTTGGTGCAGGAAACCACTTTTGCACTTGTATTAGTGTGGAAAAAACACTTTTCGCACTTGTGTTAGTGTTGAAAAACCACCTTTCGCACTTGTGTTAGTGTTGAAAAACCACTTTTCGCACTTGTGTTGGTGCAGGAAACCACTTTTGCACTTGAATTAGTGTGGAAAACCACTTTTTGCACATGTGATAGTGTTGAAAAACCACTTTTCGCAATTATGTTAGTGTTGAAAAACCACTTTTCGCACTTGTGTTAGTGTTGAAAAACCACTTTTCGCACTTGTGTTGGTGCAGGAAACCACTTTTGCACTTGTATTAGTGTGGAAAAAACACTTTTCGCACTTGTGTTAGTGTTGAAAAACCACTTTTTGCACTTGTGTAGGTGCAGGAAACCACTTTTGCACTTGTATTAGTGTGGAAAAAACACTTTTTGCACTTGTGATAGTGTTGAAAAACCACTTTTCGCACTTGTGTTGGTGCAGGAAACCACTTTTGCACTTGTATTCGTGTGGAAAAACCACTTTTCGCACTTGTGTTAGTGTTGAAAAACCACTTTTCGCACTTGTGTTGGTGCAGGAAACCGGTTTTGCACTTGTATTAGTGTGGAAAAACCACTTCTCGCACTTGTGTTAGTGTTGAAAAACCACTTTTTGCACTTGTGTTAGTGTTGAAAAACCACTTTTCGCACTTGTGTTAGTGTTGAAAAAACACTTTTTGCACTTGTGTTGGTGCAGGAAACCACTTTTGCACTTGTTTTAGTGTGGAAAAAACACTTTTTGCACTTGTGATAGTGTTGAAAAACCACTTTTCGCACTTGTGTTAGTGTTGAAAAAACACTTTTCGCACTTGTGTTGGTGCAGGAAACCACTTTTGCACTTGTTTTAGTGTGGAAAAAACACTTTTTGCACTTGTGATAGTGTTGAAAAACCACTTTTCGCACTTGTGTTAGTGTTGAAAAACCACTTTTCGCACTTGTGTTGGTGCAGGAAACCACTTTTGCACTTGTATTAGTGTGGAAAAAACACTTTTTGCACTTGTGATAGTGTTGAAAAACCACTTTTCGCACTTGTGTTAGTGTTGAAAAACCACTTTTCGCACTTGTGTTGGTGCAGAAAACCACTTTTGCACTTGTATTAGTATGGAAAAACCACTTTTCGCACTTGTGTTAGTGTTGAAAACCCACTTTTCGCACTTGTGTTAGTGTTGAAAAACCACTTTTCGCACTTGTGTTAGTGTTGAAAAACCACTTTTCGCACTTGTGTTAGTGTTGAAAAACCACTTTTCGCACTTGTGTTGGTGCAGGAAACCACTTTTGCACTTGTATTAGTGTGGAAAAAACACTTTTTGCACTTGTGATAGTGTTGAAAAACCACTTTTCGCACTTGTGTTAGTGTTGAAAAATCACTTTTCGCACTTGTGTTGGTGCAGGAAACCACTTTTGCACTTGTATTAGTGTGGAAAAACCACTTTTCGCACTTGTGTTAGTGTTGAAAAACCACCTTTCGCACTTGTGTTGGTGCAGGAAACCACTTTTGCACTTGTATTAGTGTGGAAAAAACACTTTTTGCACTTGTGATAGTGTTGAAAAACCACTTTTCGCACTTGTGTTAGTGTTGAAAAAACACTTTTCGCACTTGTGTTAGTGTTGAAAAACCACTTTTTGCACTTGTATTCGTGTGGAAAAACCACTTTTCGCACTTGTGTTAGTGTTGAAAAACCACTTTTCGCACTTGTGTTGGTGCAGGAAACCACTTTTGCACTTGTATTAGTGTGGAAAAAACACTTTTTGCACTTGTGATAGTGTTGAAAAACCACTTTTCGCACTTGTGTAGGTGCAGTAAACCACTTTTGCACTTGTATTAGTGTGGAAAAACCACTTTTCGCACTTGTGTTAGTGTTGAAAAACCACTTTTAGCACTTGTGTTGGTGCAGGAAACCACTTTTGCACTTGTATTAGTGTGGAAAAACCACTTTTCGCACTTGTGTTAGTGTTGAAAAACCACTTTTCGCACTTGTGTTAGTGTTGAAAAACCACTTTTCGCACTTGTGTTAGTGTTGAAAAACCATTTTCGCACTTGTGTTAGTGTTGAAAAACCACTTTTCGCACTTGTGTTGGTGCAGGAAACCACTTTTGCACTTGTATTAGTGTGGAAAAAACACTTTTTGCACTTGTGATAGTGTTAAAAAACCACTTTTCGCACTTGTGTTAGTGTTGAAAAACCACTTTTCGCACTTGTGTTGGTGCAGGAAACCACTTTTGCACTTGTATTAGTGTGGAAAAAAACACTTTTTGCACTTGTGATAGTGTTGAAAAACCACTTTTCGCACTTGTGTTAGTGTTGAAAAACCACTTTTCGCACTTGTGTTAGTGTTGAAAAACCACTTTTCGCACTTGTGTTGGTGCAGGAAACCACTTTTGCACTTGTATTAGTGTGGAAAAACCACTTTTGCACTTGTATTAGTGTGGAAAAACCACTTTTCGCACTTGTGTTAGTGTTGAAAAACCACTTTTCGCATTTGTGATAGTGTTGAAAAACCACTTTTTGCACTTATGTTAGTGTTGAAAAACCACTTTTCGCACTTGTGTTAGTGTTGAAAAACCACTTTTCGCACTTGTGTTGGTGCAGGAAACCACTTTTGCACTTGTATTAGTGTGGAAAAAACACTTTTCGCACTTGTGTTAGTGTTGAAAAACCACCTTTCGCACTTGTGTTAGTGTTGAAAAACCACTTTTCGCACTTGTGTTGGTGCAGGAAACCACTTTTGCACTTGAATTAGTGTGGAAAACCACTTTTTGCACATGTGATAGTGTTGAAAAACCACTTTTCGCACTTATGTTAGTGTTGAAAAACCACTTTTCGCACTTGTGTTAGTGTTGAAAAACCACTTTTCGCACTTGTGTTGGTGCAGGAAACCACTTTTGCACTTGTATTAGTGTGGAAAAAACACTTTTCGCACTTGTGTTAGTGTTGAAAAACCACTTTTTGCACTTGTGTAGGTGCAGGAAACCACTTTTGCACTTGTATTAGTGTGGAAAAAACACTTTTTGCACTTGTGATAGTGTTGAAAAACCACTTTTCGCACTTGTGTTGGTGCAGGAAACCACTTTTGCACTTGTATTCGTGTGGAAAAACCACTTTTCGCACTTGTGTTAGTGTTGAAAAACCACTTTTCGCACTTGTGTTGGTGCAGGAAACCGGTTTTGCACTTGTATTAGTGTGGAAAAACCACTTCTCGCACTTGTGTTAGTGTTGAAAAACCACTTTTTGCACTTGTGTTAGTGTTGAAAAACCACTTTTCGCACTTGTGTTAGTGTTGAAAAAACACTTTTCGCACTTGTGTTGGTGCAGGAAACCACTTTTGCACTTGTTTTAGTGTGGAAAAAACACTTTTTGCACTTGTGATAGTGTTGAAAAACCACTTTTCGCACTTGTGTTAGTGTTGAAAAAACACTTTTCGCACTTGTGTTGGTGCAGGAAACCACTTTTGCACTTGTTTTAGTGTGGAAAAAACACTTTTTGCACTTGTGATAGTGTTGAAAAACCACTTTTCGCACTTGTGTTAGTGTTGAAAAACCACTTTTCGCACTTGTGTTGGTGCAGGAAACCACTTTTGCACTTGTATTAGTGTGGAAAAAACACTTTTTGCACTTGTGATAGTGTTGAAAAACCACTTTTCGCACTTGTGTTAGTGTTGAAAAACCACTTTTCGCACTTGTGTTGGTGCAGAAAACCACTTTTGCACTTGTATTAGTATGGAAAAACCACTTTTCGCACTTGTGTTAGTGTTGAAAACCCACTTTTCGCACTTGTGTTAGTGTTGAAAAACCACTTTTCGCACTTGTGTTAGTGTTGAAAAACCACTTTTCGCACTTGTGTTAGTGTTGAAAAACCACTTTTCGCACTTGTGTTGGTGCAGGAAACCACTTTTGCACTTGTATTAGTGTGGAAAAAACACTTTTTGCACTTGTGATAGTGTTGAAAAACCACTTTTCGCACTTGTGTTAGTGTTGAAAAATCACTTTTCGCACTTGTGTTGGTGCAGGAAACCACTTTTGCACTTGTATTAGTGTGGAAAAACCACTTTTCGCACTTGTGTTAGTGTTGAAAAACCACCTTTCGCACTTGTGTTGGTGCAGGAAACCACTTTTGCACTTGTATTAGTGTGGAAAAAACACTTTTTGCACTTGTGATAGTGTTGAAAAACCACTTTTCGCACTTGTGTTAGTGTTGAAAAAACACTTTTCGCACTTGTGTTAGTGTTGAAAAACCACTTTTTGCACTTGTATTCGTGTGGAAAAACCACTTTTCGCACTTGTGTTAGTGTTGAAAAACCACTTTTCGCACTTGTGTTGGTGCAGGAAACCACTTTTGCACTTGTATTAGTGTGGAAAAAACACTTTTTGCACTTGTGATAGTGTTGAAAAACCACTTTTCGCACTTGTGTAGGTGCAGTAAACCACTTTTGCACTTGTATTAGTGTGGAAAAACCACTTTTCGCACTTGTGTTAGTGTTGAAAAACCACTTTTAGCACTTGTGTTGGTGCAGGAAACCACTTTTGCACTTGTATTAGTGTGGAAAAACCACTTTTCGCACTTGTGTTAGTGTTGAAAAACCACTTTTCGCACTTGTGTTAGTGTTGAAAAACCACTTTTCGCACTTGTGTTAGTGTTGAAAAACCACTTTTCGCACTTGTGTTGGTGCAGGAAACCACTTTTGCACTTGTATTAGTGTGGAAAAAACACTTTTTGCACTTGTGATAGTGTTGAAAAACCACTTTTCGCACTTGTGTTAGTGTTGAAAAACCACTTTTCGCACTTGTGTTGGTGCAGGAAACCACTTTTGCACTTGTATTAGTGTGGAAAAAAACACTTTTTGCACTTGTGATAGTGTTGAAAAACCACTTTTCGCACTTGTGTTAGTGTTGAAAAACCACTTTTCGCACTTGTGTTAGTGTTGAAAAATCACTTTTCGCACTTGTGTTGGTGCAGGAAACCACTTTTGCACTTGTATTAGTGTGGAAAAACCACTTTTGCACTTGTATTAGTGTGGAAAACCACTTTTCGCACTTGTGTTAGTGTTGAAAAACCACTTTTCGCATTTGTGTTAGTGTTGAAAAACCACTTTGCGCACTTGTGTTAGTGTTGAAAAACCACTTTTCGCACTTGTGTTAGTGTTGAAAAACCACTTTTCGCACTTGTGTTGGTGCAGGAAACCACTTTTGCACTTGTATTAGTGTTGAAAAAACACTTTTTGCACTTGTGATTGTGTTGAAAAACCACTTTTCGCACTTGTGTTAGTGTTGAAAAACCACTTTTCGCACTTGTGTTGGTGCAGGAAACCACTTTTGCACTTGTATTCGTGTGGAAAACCACTTTTCGCACTTGTGTTAGTGTTGAAAAACCACTTTTCGCACTTGTGTTGGTGCAGGAAACCACTTTTGCACTTGTATTAGTGTGGAAAAACCACTTTTCGCACTTGTGTTAGTGTTGAAAAACCACTTTTCGCACTTGTGTTAGTGTTGAAAAACCACTTTTCGCACTTGTGTTAGTGTTGAAAAACCACTTTTCGCACTTATGTTGGTGCAGGAAACCACTTTTGCACTTGTATTAGTGTGGAAAAAACACTTTTTGCACTTGTGATAGTGTTGAAAAACCACTTTTCGCACTTGTGTTAGTGTTGAAAAACCACTTTTCGCACTTGTGTTGGTGCAGGAAACCACTTTTGCACTTGTATTAGTGTGGAAAAAACACTTTTTGCACTTGTGATAGTGTTGAAAAACCACTTTTCGCACTTGTGTTAGTGTTGAAAAACCACTTTTCGCACTTGTGTTGGTGCAGGAAACCACTTTTGCACTTGTATTAGTGTGGAAAAAACACTTTTTGCACTTGTGATAGTGTTGAAAAACCACTTTTCGCACTTGTGTTAGTGTTGAAAAATCACTTTTCGCACTTGTGTTGGTGCAGGAAACCACTTTTGCACTTGTATTAGTGTGGAAAAACCACTTTTCGCACTTGTGTTAGTGTTGAAAAACCACCTTTCGCACTTGTGTTGGTGCAGGAAACCACTTTTGCACTTGTATTAGTGTGGAAAAAACACTTTTTGCACTTGTGATAGTGTTGAAAAACCACTTTTCGCACTTGTGTTAGTGTTGAAAAACCACTTTTCGCACTTGTGTTAGTGTTGAAAAACCACTTTTTGCACTTGTATTCGTGTGGAAAAACCACTTTTCGCACTTGTGTTTGTGTTGAAAAACCACTTTTCGCACTTGTGTTGGTGCAGGAAACCACTTTTGCACTTGTATTAGTGTGGAAAAAACACTTTTTGCACTTGTGATAGTGTTGAAAAACCACTTTTCGCACTTGTGTAGGTGCAGTAAACCACTTTTGCACTTGGATTAGTGTGGAAAAACCACTTTTCGCACTTGTGTTAGTGTTGAAAAACCACTTTTAGCACTTGTGTTGGTGCAGGAAACCACTTTTGCACTTGTATTAGTGTGGAAAAACCACTTTTCGCACTTGTGTTAGTGTTGAAAAACCACTTTTCGCACTTGTGTTAGTGTTGAAAAACCACTTTTCGCACTTGTGTTAGTGTTGAAAAACCACTTTTCGCACTTGTGTTGGTGCAGGAAACCACTTTTGCACTTGTATTAGTGTGGAAAAAACACTTTTTGCACTTGTGATAGTGTTGAAAAACCACTTTTCGCACTTGTGTTAGTGTTGAAAAACCACTTTTCGCACTTGTGTTGGTGCAGGAAACCACTTTTGCACTTGTATTAGTGTGGAAAAACCACTTTTTGCACTTGTGTTTGTGCAGGAAACCACTTTTGCACTTGTATTAGTGTGGAAAAAACACTTTTTGCACTTTTGATAGTGTTGAAAAACCACTTTTCGCACTTGTGTTAGTGTTGAAAAACCACCTTTCGCACTTGTGTTAGTGTTGAAAAACCACTTTTCGCACTTGTGTTGGTGCAGGAAACCACTTTTGCACTTGTATTAGTGTGGAAAACCACTTTTTGCACTTGTGATAGTGTTGAAAAACCACTTTTTGCACTTATGTTAGTGTTGAAAAACCACTTTTCGCACTTGTGTTAGTGTTGAAAAACCACTTTTCGCACTTGTGTTGGTGCAGGAAACCACTTTTGCACTTGTATTAGTGTGGAAAAAACACTTTTCGCACTTGTGTTAGTGTTGAAAAACCACCTTTCGCACTTGTGTTAGTGTTGAAAAACCACTTTTCGCACTTGTGTTGGTGCAGGAAACCACTTTTGCACTTGAATTAGTGTGGAAAACCACTTTTTGCACATGTGATAGTGTTGAAAAACCACTTTTCGCACTTATGTTAGTGTTGAAAAAACACTTTTCGCACTTGTGTTAGTGTTGAAAAACCACTTTTCGCACTTGTGTTGGTGCAGGAAACCATTTTTGCACTTGTATTAGTGTGGAAAAAACACTTTTCCCACTTGTGTTAGTGTTGAAAAACCACTTTTTGCACTTGTGTAGGTGCAGGAAACCACTTTTGCACTTGTATTGGTGTGGAAAAAACACTTTTTGCACTTGTGATAGTGTTGAAAAACCACTTTTCGCACTTGTGTTGGTGCAGGAAACCACTTTTGCACTTGTATTCGTGTGGAAAAACCACTTTTCGCACTTGTGTTAGTGTTGAAAAACCACTTTTCGCACTTGTGTTGGTGCAGGAAACCGGTTTTGCACTTGTATTAGTGTGGAAAAACCACTTCTCGCACTTGTGTTAGTGTTGAAAAACCACTTTTTGCACTTGTGTTAGTGTTGAAAAACCACTTTTCGCACTTGTGTTAGTGTTGAAAAAACACTTTTCGCACTTGTGTTGGTGCAGGAAACCACTTTTGCACTTGTTTTAGTGTGGAAAAAACACTTTTTGCACTTGTGATAGTGTTGAAAAACCACTTTTCGCACTTGTGTTAGTGTTGAAAAACCACTTTTCGCACTTGTGTTGGTGCAGGAAACCACTTTTGCACTTGTATTAGTGTGGAAAAAACACTTTTTGCACTTGTGATAGTGTTGAAAAACCACTTTTCGCACTTGTGTTAGTGTTGAAAAACCACTTTTCGCACTTGTGTTGGTGCAGAAAACCACTTTTGCACTTGTATTAGTGTGGAAAAACCACTTTTCGCACTTGTGTTAGTGTTGAAAACCCACTTTTCGCACTTGTGTTAGTGTTGAAAAACCACTTTTCGCACTTGTGTTAGTGTTGAAAAACCACTTTTCGCACTTGTGTTAGTGTTGAAAAACCACTTTTCGCACTTGTGTTGGTGCAGGAAACCACTTTTGCACTTGTATTAGTGTGGAAAAAACACTTTTTGCACTTGTGATAGTGTTGAAAAACCACTTTTCGCACTTGTGTTAGTGTTGAAAAATCACTTTTCGCACTTGTGTTGGTGCAGGAAACCACTTTTGCACTTGTATTAGTGTGGAAAAACCACTTTTCGCACTTGTGTTAGTGTTGAAAAACCACCTTTCGCACTTGTGTTGGTGCAGGAAACCACTTTTGCACTTGTATTAGTGTGGAAAAAACACTTTTTGCACTTGTGATAGTGTTGAAAAACCACTTTTCGCACTTGTGTTAGTGTTGAAAAACCACTTTTCGCACTTGTGTTAGTGTTGAAAAACCACTTTTTGCACTTGTATTCGTGTGGAAAAACCACTTTTCGCACTTGTGTTAGTGTTGAAAAACCACTTTTCGCACTTGTGTTGGTGCAGGAAACCACTTTTGCACTTGTATTAGTGTGGAAAAAACACTTTTTGCACTTGTGATAGTGTTGAAAAACCACTTTTCGCACTTGTGTAGGTGCAGTAAACCACTTTTGCACTTGTATTAGTGTGGAAAAACCACTTTTCGCACTTGTGTTAGTGTTGAAAAACCACTTTTAGCACTTGTGTTGGTGCAGGAAACCACTTTTGCACTTGTATTAGTGTGGAAAAACCACTTTTCGCACTTGTGTTAGTGTTGAAAAACCACTTTTCGCACTTGTGTTAGTGTTGAAAAACCACTTTTCGCACTTGTGTTAGTGTTGAAAAACCACTTTTCGCACTTGTGTTGGTGCAGGAAACCACTTTTGCACTTGTATTAGTGTGGAAAAAACACTTTTTGCACTTGTGATAGTGTTGAAAAACCACTTTTCGCACTTGTGTTAGTGTTGAAAAACCACTTTTCGCACTTGTGTTGGTGCAGGAAACCACTTTTGCACTTGTATTAGTGTGGAAAAAAACACTTTTTGCACTTGTGATAGTGTTGAAAAACCACTTTTCGCACTTGTGTTAGTGTTGAAAAACCACTTTTCGCACTTGTGTTAGTGTTGAAAAACCACTTTTCGCACTTGTGTTGGTGCAGGAAACCACTTTTGCACTTGTATTAGTGTGGAAAAACCACTTTTGCACTTGTATTAGTGTGGAAAAACCACTTTTCGCACTTGTGTTAGTGTTGAAAAACCACTTTTCGCATTTGTGTTAGTGTTGAAAAACCACTTTGCGCACTTGTGTTAGTGTTGAAAAACCACTTTTCGCACTTGTGTTAGTGTTGAAAAACCACTTTTCGCACTTGTGTTGGTGCAGGAAACCACTTTTGCACTTGTATTAGTGTTGAAAAAACACTTTTTGCACTTGTGATTGTGTTGAAAAACCACTTTTCGCACTTGTGTTAGTGTTGAAAAACCACTTTTCGCACTTGTGTTGGTGCAGGAAACCACTTTTGCACTTGTATTCGTGTGGAAAACCACTTTTCGCACTTGTGTTAGTGTTGAAAAACCACTTTTCGCACTTGTGTTGGTGCAGGAAACTACTTTTGCACTTGTATTAGTGTGGAAAAACCACTTTTCGCACTTGTGTTAGTGTTGAAAAACCACTTTTCGCACTTGTGTTAGTGTTGAAAAACCACTTTTCGCACTTGTGTTAGTGTTGAAAAACCACTTTTCGCACTTATGTTGGTGCAGGAAACCACTTTTGCACTTGTATTAGTGTGGAAAAAACACTTTTTGCACTTGTGATAGTGTTGAAAAACCACTTTTCGCACTTGTGTTAGTGTTGAAAAACCACTTTTCGCACTTGTGTTGGTGCAGGAAACCACTTTTGCACTTGTATTAGTGTGGAAAAAACACTTTTTGCACTTGTGATAGTGTTGAAAAACCACTTTTCGCAGTTGTGTTAGTGTTGAAAAACCACTTTTCGCACTTGTGTTAGTGTTGAAAAACCACTTTTCGCACTTGTGTTGGTGCAGGAAACCACTTTTGCCCTTGTATTAGTGTGGAAAAACCACTTTTTGCACTTGTGATAGTGTTGAAAAACCACTTTTCGCACTTGTGTTAGTGTTGAAAAACCACTTTTCGCACTTGTGTTAGTGTTGAAAAACCACTTTTCGCACTTGTGTTGGTGCAGGAAACCACTTTTGCACTTGTATAAGTGTGGAAAAACCACTTTTGCACTTGTATTAGTGTGGAAAAACCACTTTTCGCACTTGTGTTAGTGTTGAAAAACCACTTTTCGCATTTGTGTTAGTGTTGAAAAACCACTTTGCGCACTTGTGTTAGTGTTGAAAAACCACTTTTCGCACTTGTGTTGGTGCAGGAAACCACTTTTGCACTTGTTTTAGTGTGGAAAAAACACTTTTTGCACTTGTGATAGTGTTGAAAAACCACTTTTCGCACTTGTGTTAGTGTTGAAAAACCACTTTTCGCACTTGTGTTTGTGCAGGAAACCACTTTTGCACTTGTATTAGTGTGGAAAAAACACTTTTTGCACTTTTGATAGTGTTGAAAAACCACTTTTCGCACTTGTGTTAGTGTTGAAAAACCACTTTTCGCACTTGTGTTAGTGTTGAAAAACCACTTTTCGCACTTGTGTTGGTGCAGGAAACCACTTTTGCACTTGTATTAGTGTGGAAAACCACTTTTTGCACTTGTGATAGTGTTCAAAAACCACTTTTCGCACTTATGTTTGTGTTGAAAAACCACTTTTCGCACTTGTGTTAGTGTTGAAAAACCACTTTTCGCACTTGTGTTGGTGCAGGAAACCACTTTTGCACTTGTATTAGTGTGGAAAAAACACTTTTCGCACTTGTGTTGGTGTTGAAAAACCACTTTGCGCACTTGTGTTAGTGTTGAAAAACCACTTTGCGCACTTGTGTTAGTGTTGAAAAACCACTTTTCGCACTTGTGTTGGTGCAGGAAACCACTTTTGCACTTGTATTAGTGTGGAAAAAACACTTTTTGCACTTGTGATAGTGTTGAAAAACCACTTTTCGCACTTGTGTAGGTGCAGGAAACCACTTTTGCACTTGTATTAGTGTGGAAAAAACACTTTTTGCACTTGTGATAGTGTTGAAAAACCACTTTTCGCACTTGTGTTGGTGCAGGAAACCACTTTTGCACTTGTATTCGTGTGGAAAAACCACTTTTCGCACTTGTGTTAGTGTTGAAAAACCACTTTTCGCACTTGTGTTGGTGCAGGAAACCACTTTTGCACTTGTATTAGTGTGGAAAAACCACTTCTCGCACTTGTGTTAGTGTTTTAAAACCACTTTTCGCACTTGTGTTAGTGTTGAAAAACCACTTTTCGCACTTGTGTTAGTGTTGAAAAAACACTTTTCGCACTTGTGTTGGTGCAGGAAACCACTTTTGCGCTTGTTTTAGTGTGGAAAAAACACTTTTTGCACTTGTGATAGTGTTGAAAAACCACTTTTCGCACTTGTGTTAGTGTTGAAAAACCACTTTTCGCACTTGTCTTGGTGCAGGTAACCACTTTTGCACTTGTATTAGTGTGGAAAAAACACTTTTTGCACTTGTGATAGTGTTGAAAAACCACTTTTCGCACTTGTGTTAGTGTTGAAAAACCACTTTTCGCACTTGTGTTGGTGCAGAAAACCACTTTTGCACTTGTATTAGTGTGGAAAAACCACTTTTCGCACTTGTGTTAGTGTTGAAAAACCACTTTTGCACTTGTGTTAGTGTTGAAAACCCACTTTTCGCACTTGTGTTAGTGTTGAAAAACCACTTTTCGCACTTGTGTTAGTGTTGAAAAACCACTTTTCGAACTTGTGTTAGTGTTGAAAAACCACTTTTCGCACTTGCGTTGGTGCAGGAAACCACTTTTGCACTTGTATTAGTGTGGAAAAAACACTTTTTGTACTTGTGTTAGTGTTGAAAAACCACTTTTCGCACTTGTGTTAGTGTTGAAAAACCACTTTTCGCACTTGTGTTGGTGCAGGAAACCACTTTTGCACTTGTATTAGTGTGGAAAAAACACTTTTTGCACTTGTGATAGTGTTGAAAAACCACTTTTCGCACTTGTGTTAGTGTTGAAAAACCACTTTTCGCACTTGTGTTGGTGCAGGAAACCACTTTTGCACTTGTATTAGTGTGGAAAAAACACTTTTTGCACTTGTGATAGTGTTGAAAAACCACTTTTCGCAGTTGTGTTAGTGTTGAAAAACCACTTTTCGCACTTGTGTTAGTGTTGAAAAACCACTTTTCGCACTTGTGTTGGTGCAGGAAACCACTTTTGCACTTGTATTAGTGTGGTAAAAACACTTTTTGCACTTGTGATAGTGTTGAAAAACCACTTTTCGCACTTGTGTTAGTGTTGAAAAATCACTTTTCGCACTTGTGTTGGTGCAGGAAACCACTTTTGCACTTGTATTAGTGTGGAAAAACCACTTTTCGCACTTGTGTTAGTGTTGAAAAACCACCTTTCGCACTTGTGTTGGTGCAGGAAACCACTTTTGCACTTGTATTAGTGTGGAAAAAACACTTTTTGCACTTGTGATAGTGTTGAAAAACCACTTTTCGCACTTGTGTTAGTGTTGAAAAACCACTTTTCGCACTTGTGTTAGTGTTGAAAAACCACTTTTTGCACTTGTATTCGTGTGGAAAAACCACTTTTCGCACTTGTGTTTGTGTTGAAAAACCACTTTTCGCACTTGTGTTGGTGCAGGAAACCACTTTTGCACTTGTATTAGTGTGGAAAAAACACTTTTTGCACTTGTGATAGTGTTGAAAAACCACTTTTCGCACTTGTGTAGGTGCAGTAAACCACTTTTGCACTTGTATTAGTGTGGAAAAACCACTTTTCGCACTTGTGTTAGTGTTGAAAAACCACTTTTAGCACTTGTGTTGGTGCAGGAAACCACTTTTGCACTTGTATTAGTGTGGAAAAACCACTTTTCGCACTTGTGTTAGTGTTGAAAAACCACTTTTCGCACTTGTGTTAGTGTTGAAAAACCACTTTTCGCACTTGTGTTAGTGTTGAAAAACCACTTTTCGCACTTGTGTTGGTGCAGGAAACCACTTTTGCACTTGTATTAGTGTGGAAAAAACACTTTTTGCACTTGTGATAGTGTTGAAAAACCACTTTTCGCACTTGTGTTAGTGTTGAAAAACCACTTTTCGCACTTGTGTTGGTGCAGGAAACCACTTTTGCACTTGTATTAGTGTGGAAAAACCACTTTTTGCACTTGTGTTTGTGCAGGAAACCACTTTTGCACTTGTATTAGTGTGGAAAAAACACTTTTTGCACTTTTGATAGTGTTGAAAAACCACTTTTCGCACTTGTGTTAGTGTTGAAAAACCACCTTTCGCACTTGTGTTAGTGTTGAAAAACCACTTTTCGCACTTGTGTTGGTGCAGGAAACCACTTTTGCACTTGTATTAGTGTGGAAAACCACTTTTTGCACTTGTGATAGTGTTGAAAAACCACTTTTTGCACTTATGTTAGTGTTGAAAAACCACTTTTCGCACTTGTGTTAGTGTTGAAAAACCACTTTTCGCACTTGTGTTGGTGCAGGAAACCACTTTTGCACTTGTATTAGTGTGGAAAAAACACTTTTCGCACTTGTGTTAGTGTTGAAAAACCACCTTTCGCACTTGTGTTAGTGTTGAAAAACCACTTTTCGCACTTGTGTTGGTGCAGGAAACCACTTTTGCACTTGAATTAGTGTGGAAAACCACTTTTTGCACATGTGATAGTGTTGAAAAACCACTTTTCGCACTTATGTTAGTGTTGAAAAAACACTTTTCGCACTTGTGTTAGTGTTGAAAAACCACTTTTCGCACTTGTGTTGGTGCAGGAAACCATTTTTGCACTTGTATTAGTGTGGAAAAAACACTTTTCCCACTTGTGTTAGTGTTGAAAAACCACTTTTTGCACTTGTGTAGGTGCAGGAAACCACTTTTGCACTTGTATTGGTGTGGAAAAAACACTTTTTGCACTTGTGATAGTGTTGAAAAACCACTTTTCGCACTTGTGTTGGTGCAGGAAACCACTTTTGCACTTGTATTCGTGTGGAAAAACCACTTTTCGCACTTGTGTTAGTGTTGAAAAACCACTTTTCGCACTTGTGTTGGTGCAGGAAACCGGTTTTGCACTTGTATTAGTGTGGAAAAACCACTTCTCGCACTTGTGTTAGTGTTGAAAAACCACTTTTTGCACTTGTGTTAGTGTTGAAAAACCACTTTTCGCACTTGTGTTAGTGTTGAAAAAACACTTTTCGCACTTGTGTTGGTGCAGGAAACCACTTTTGCACTTGTTTTAGTGTGGAAAAAACACTTTTTGCACTTGTGATAGTGTTGAAAAACCACTTTTCGCACTTGTGTTAGTGTTGAAAAACCACTTTTCGCACTTGTGTTGGTGCAGGAAACCACTTTTGCACTTGTATTAGTGTGGAAAAAACACTTTTTGCACTTGTGATAGTGTTGAAAAACCACTTTTCGCACTTGTGTTAGTGTTGAAAAACCACTTTTCGCACTTGTGTTGGTGCAGAAAACCACTTTTGCACTTGTATTAGTGTGGAAAAACCACTTTTCGCACTTGTGTTAGTGTTGAAAACCCACTTTTCGCACTTGTGTTAGTGTTGAAAAACCACTTTTCGCACTTGTGTTAGTGTTGAAAAACCACTTTTCGCACTTGTGTTAGTGTTGAAAAACCACTTTTCGCACTTGTGTTGGTGCAGGAAACCACTTTTGCACTTGTATTAGTGTGGAAAAAACACTTTTTGCACTTGTGATAGTGTTGAAAAACCACTTTTCGCACTTGTGTTAGTGTTGAAAAATCACTTTTCGCACTTGTGTTGGTGCAGGAAACCACTTTTGCACTTGTATTAGTGTGGAAAAACCACTTTTCGCACTTGTGTTAGTGTTGAAAAACCACCTTTCGCACTTGTGTTGGTGCAGGAAACCACTTTTGCACTTGTATTAGTGTGGAAAAAACACTTTTTGCACTTGTGATAGTGTTGAAAAACCACTTTTCGCACTTGTGTTAGTGTTGAAAAACCACTTTTCGCACTTGTGTTAGTGTTGAAAAACCACTTTTTGCACTTGTATTCGTGTGGAAAAACCACTTTTCGCACTTGTGTTAGTGTTGAAAAACCACTTTTCGCACTTGTGTTGGTGCAGGAAACCACTTTTGCACTTGTATTAGTGTGGAAAAAACACTTTTTGCACTTGTGATAGTGTTGAAAAACCACTTTTCGCACTTGTGTAGGTGCAGTAAACCACTTTTGCACTTGTATTAGTGTGGAAAAACCACTTTTCGCACTTGTGTTAGTGTTGAAAAACCACTTTTAGCACTTGTGTTGGTGCAGGAAACCACTTTTGCACTTGTATTAGTGTGGAAAAACCACTTTTCGCACTTGTGTTAGTGTTGAAAAACCACTTTTCGCACTTGTGTTAGTGTTGAAAAACCACTTTTCGCACTTGTGTTAGTGTTGAAAAACCACTTTTCGCACTTGTGTTGGTGCAGGAAACCACTTTTGCACTTGTATTAGTGTGGAAAAAACACTTTTTGCACTTGTGATAGTGTTGAAAAACCACTTTTCGCACTTGTGTTAGTGTTGAAAAACCACTTTTCGCACTTGTGTTGGTGCAGGAAACCACTTTTGCACTTGTATTAGTGTGGAAAAAAACACTTTTTGCACTTGTGATAGTGTTGAAAAACCACTTTTCGCACTTGTGTTAGTGTTGAAAAACCACTTTTCGCACTTGTGTTAGTGTTGAAAAACCACTTTTCGCACTTGTGTTGGTGCAGGAAACCACTTTTGCACTTGTATTAGTGTGGAAAAACCACTTTTGCACTTGTATTAGTGTGGAAAAACCACTTTTCGCACTTGTGTTAGTGTTGAAAAACCACTTTTCGCATTTGTGTTAGTGTTGAAAAACCACTTTGCGCACTTGTGTTAGTGTTGAAAAACCACTTTTTGCACTTGTGATAGTGTTGAAAAACCACTTTTCGCACTTGTGTAGGTGCAGTAAACCACTTTTGCACTTGTATTAGTGTTGAAAAAACACTTTTTGCACTTGTGATAGTGTTGAAAAACCACTTTTCGCACTTGTGTTAGTGTTGAAAAACCACTTTTCGCACTTGTGTTGGTGCAGGAAACCACTTTTGCACTTGTATTCGTGTGGAAAACCACTTTTCGCACTTGTGTTAGTGTTGAAAAACCACTTTTCGCACTTGTGTTGGTGCAGGAAACCACTTTTGCACTTGTATTAGTGTGGAAAAACCACTTTTCGCACTTGTGTTAGTGTTGAAAAACCACTTTTCGCACTTGTGTTAGTGTTGAAAAACCACTTTTCGCACTTGTGTTAGTGTTGAAAAACCACTTTTCGCACTTATGTTGGTGCAGGAAACCACTTTTGCACTTGTATTAGTGTGGAAAAAACACTTTTTGCACTTGTGATAGTGTTGAAAAACCACTTTTCGCACTTGTGTTAGTGTTGAAAAACCACTTTTCGCACTTGTGTTGGTGCAGGAAACCACTTTTGCACTTGTATTAGTGTGGAAAAAACACTTTTTGCACTTGTGATAGTGTTGAAAAACCACTTTTCGCAGTTGTGTTAGTGTTGAAAAACCACTTTTCGCACTTGTGTTAGTGTTGAAAAACCACTTTTCGCACTTGTGTTGGTGCAGGAAACCACTTTTGCCCTTGTATTAGTGTGGAAAAACCACTTTTTGCACTTGTGATAGTGTTGAAAAACCACTTTTCGCACTTGTGTTAGTGTTGAAAAACCACTTTTCGCACTTGTGTTAGTGTTGAAAAACCACTTTTCGCACTTGTGTTGGTGCAGGAAACCACTTTTGCACTTGTATTAGTGTGGAAAAACCACTTTTGCACTTGTATTAGTGTGGAAAAACCACTTTTCGCACTTGTGTTAGTGTTGAAAAACCACTTTTCGCATTTGTGTTAGTGTTGAAAAACCACTTTGCGCACTTGTGTTAGTGTTGAAAAACCACTTTTCGCACTTGTGTTGGTGCAGGAAACCACTTTTGCACTTGTTTTAGTGTGGAAAAAACACTTTTTGCACTTGTGATAGTGTTGAAAAACCACTTTTCGCACTTGTGTTAGTGTTGAAAAACCACTTTTCGCACTTGTGTTTGTGCAGGAAACCACTTTTGCACTTGTATTAGTGTGGAAAAAACACTTTTTGCACTTTTGATAGTGTTGAAAAACCACTTTTCGCACTTGTGTTAGTGTTGAAAAACCACTTTTCGCACTTGTGTTAGTGTTGAAAAACCACTTTTCGCACTTGTGTTGGTGCAGGAAACCACTTTTGCACTTGTATTAGTGTGGAAAACCACTTTTTGCACTTGTGATAGTGTTCAAAAACCACTTTTCGCACTTATGTTTGTGTTGAAAAACCACTTTTCGCACTTGTGTTAGTGTTGAAAAACCACTTTTCGCACTTGTGTTGGTGCAGGAAACCACTTTTGCACTTGTATTAGTGTGGAAAAAACACTTTTCGCACTTGTGTTGGTGTTGAAAAACCACTTTGCGCACTTGTGTTAGTGTTGAAAAACCACTTTGCGCACTTGTGTTAGTGTTGAAAAACCACTTTTCGCACTTGTGTTGGTGCAGGAAACCACTTTTGCACTTGTATTAGTGTGGAAAAAACACTTTTTGCACTTGTGATAGTGTTGAAAAACCACTTTTCGCACTTGTGTAGGTGCAGGAAACCACTTTTGCACTTGTATTAGTGTGGAAAAAACACTTTTTGCACTTGTGATAGTGTTGAAAAACCACTTTTCGCACTTGTGTTGGTGCAGGAAACCACTTTTGCACTTGTATTCG
>NW_027619808.1:0-30047 GCF_964187855.1 Myxine glutinosa
TGGTGCAGGAAAACCACTTTTGCACTTGTATTAGTGTGGAAAAACCACTTTTCGCACTTGTGTTAGTGTTGAAAAACCACTTTTCGCACTTGTGTTGGTGCAGGAAACCACTTTTGCACTTGTATTAGTGTGGAAAAACACTTTTTGCACTTGTGATAGTGTTGAAAAACCACTTTTCGCACTTGTGTTAGTGTGAAAAACCACTTTTCGCATTTGTGTTGGTGCAGGAAACCACTTTTGCACTTGTATTAGTGTGGAAAACCACTTTTCGCACTTGTGTTTGTTGAAAATCCACTTTTTGCACTTGTGTTAGTGTTGAAAAACCACTTTTCGCACTTGTGTTAGTGTTGAAAAACCACTTTTGCACTTGTATTAGTGTAGAAAAAACACTTTTTGCACTTGTGATAGTGTTGAAAAACCACTTTTCGCACTTGTGTTAGTGTTGAAAAACCACTTTTCGCACTTGTGTTGGTGCAGCAAACCACTTTTGCACTTGTATTAGTGTGGAAAAACCACTTTTCGCACTTGTGTTCGTGTGAAAAACCACTTTTTGCACTTGTGTTGGTGTTGAAAAACCACTTTTCGCACTTGTGTTAGTGTTAAAAAACCACTTTTCGCACTTGTGTTGCTGCAGGAAACCACTTTTGCACTTGTATTAGTGTGAAAAAAACACTTTTCGCACTTGTGTTAGTGTTGAAAAACCACTTTTCGCACTTGTGTTAGTGTTGAAAAACCACTTTTCGCCCTTGTGTTGGTGCAGGAAACCACTTTTGCACTTGTATTAGTGTGGAAAAACCACTTTTCGCACTTGTGTTAGTGTTGAAAAACCACTTTTTGCACTTGTGTTAGTGTTGAAAAACCACTTTTCGCACTTGTGTTGGTGCAGGAAACCACTTTTGCACTTGTATTAGTGTGGAAAAAACACTTTTTGCACTTGTGTTAGTGTTGAAAAAACACTTTTCGCACTTGTGTTCGTGTTGAAAAACCACTTTTCGCACTTGTGTTAGTGTTGATAAACCACTTTTCGCACTTGTGTTGGTGCAGGAAACCACTTTTGCACTTGTATTAGTGTGGAAAACCACTTTTTGCACTTGTGTTAGTGTTGAAAAACCACTTTTCGCACTTGTGTTAGTGTTGAAAAACCACTTTTCGCACTTGTGTTGGTGCAGGAAACCACTTTTGCACTTGTATTAGTGTGAAAAACCACTTTTTGCACTTGTGTAATTGTTGAAAAACCACTTTTCGCACTAGTGTTAGTGTTGAAAAACCACTTTTCGCACTTGTGTTAGTGTTGATAAACCACTTTTCGCACTTGTGTTGGTGCAGGAAACCACTTTTGCACTTGTATTAGTGTGGAAAACCACTTTTTGCACTTGTGTTAGTGTTGAAAAACCACTTTTCGCACTTGTGTTAGTGTTTGAAAAACCACTTTTCGCACTTGTGTTGGTGTTGAAAAACCACTTTTCGCACTTGTGTTAGTGTTGAAAAACCACTTTTCGCACTTGTGTTGGTGCAGGAAACCACTTTTGCACTTGTATTAGTGTGGAAAAACCACTTTTCGCACTTGTGTTAGTGTTGAAAAACCACTTTTCGCACTTGTGTTAGTGTTGAAAAACCACTTTTCGCACTTGTGTTGGTGCAGGAAACCACTTTTGCACTTGTATTAGTGTGGAAAAACACTTTTTGCACTTGTGATAGTGTTGAAAAACCACTTTCGCACTTGTGTTAGTGTGAAAAACCACTTTTTCGCACTTGTGTTGGTGCAGGAAACCACTTTTGCACTTGTATTAGTGTGGAAAACCACTTTTCGCACTTGTGTTAGTGTTGAAAATCCACTTTTTGCACTTGTGTTAGTGTGAAAAACCACTTTTCGCACTTGTGTTAGTGTTGAAAAACCACTTTTGCACTTGTATTAGTGTAGAAAAAACACTTTTTGCACTTGTGATAGTGTTGAAAAACCACTTTTCGCACTTGTGTTAGTGTTGAAAAACCACTTTTCGCACTTGTGTTGGTGCAGCAAACCACTTTTGCACTTGTATTAGTGTGGAAAAACCACTTTTCGCACTGTGTTCGTGTTGAAAAACCACTTTTTGCACTTGTGATAGTGTTGAAAAACCACTTTTCGCACTTGTGTTAGTGTTGAAAAACCACTTTTCGCACTTGTGTTGGTGCAGGAAACCACTTTTGCACTTGTATTAGTGTGGAAAAACCACTTTTCGCACTTGTGTTAGTATTGAAAATCCACTTTTTGCACTTGTGTTAGTGTTGAAAAACCACTTTTCGCACTTGTGTTAGTGTTGAAAAACCACTTTTGCACTTGTATTAGTGTAGAGAAAGACACTTTTTGCACTTGTGATAGTGTTGAAAAACCACTTTTCGCACTTGTGTTAGTGTTGAAAAACCACTTTTCGCACTTGTGTTGGTGCAGCAAACCACTTTTGCACTTGTATTAGTGTGGAAAAACCACTTTTCGCACTTGTGTTAGTGTTGAAAAACCACTTTTTGCACTTGTGTTGGTGTTGAAAAAACACTTTTCGCACTTGTGTTAGTGTTAAAAACCACTTTTCGCACTTGTGTTGGTGCAGGAAACCACTTTTGCACTTGTATTAGTGTGGAAAAAACACTTTTCGCACTTGTGTTAGTGTTGAAAAACCACTTTTTGCACTTGTGTTAGTGTTGAAAAACCACTTTTCGCACTTGTGTTGGTGCAGGAAACCACTTTTGCACTTGTATTAGTGTGGAAAAACCACTTTTCGCACTTGTGTTAGTGTTGAAAAACCACTTTTTGCACTTGTGTTAGTGTTGAAAAACCACTTTTCGCACTTGTGTTGGTGCAGGAAACCCACTTTTGCACTTGTATTAGTGTGGAAAAAACACTTTTCGCACTTGTGTTAGTGTTGAAAAAACACTTTTCGCACTTGTGTTGGTGCAGGAAACCCACTTTTGCACTTGTATTAGTGTGGAAAAAACACTTTTCGCACTGTGTTAGTGTTGAAAAAACACTTTTTGCACTTGTGATAGTGTTGAAAAACCACTTTTCGCACTTGTGTTAGTGTTGAAAAACCACTTTTCGCACTTGTGTTAGTGTTGAAAAACCACTTTTCGCACTTGTGTTGGTGCAGGAAACCACTTTTGCACTTGTGTTAGTGTTGAAAAACCACTTTTGCACTTGTATTAGTGTAGAAAAAACACTTTTTGCACTTGTGATAGTGTTGAAAAACCACTTTTTGCACTTGTGTTAGTGTTGAAAAACCACTTTTCGCACTTGTGTTGGTGCAGGAAACCACTTTTGCACTTGTATTAGTGTGGAAAAACCACTTTTCGCACTTGTGTTAGTGTTGAAAAACCACTTTTTGCACTTGTGTTAGTGTTGAAAAACCACTTTTCGCACTTGTGTTAGTGTTGAAAAACCACTTTTCGCACTTGTGTTAGTGTTGAAAAACCACTTTTCGCACTTGTGTTGGTGCAGGAAACCACTTTTACACTTGTATTAGGGTGGAAAAACCACTTTTTGCACTTGTGTTAGTGTTGAAAAACCACTTTTCGCACTTGTGTTAGTGTTGAAAAACCACTTTTCGCACTTGTGTTGGTGTTGAAAAACCACTTTTCGCACTTGTGTTAGTGTTGAAAAACCACTTTTCGCACTTGTGTTGGTGCAGGAAACCACTTTTGCACTTGTATTAGTGTGGAAAAACCACTTTTCGCACTTGTGTTAGTGTTGAAAAACCACTTTTCGCACTTGTGTTAGTGTTGAAAAACCACTTTTCGCACTTGTGTTGGTGCAGGAAACCACTTTTGCACTTGTATTAGTGTGGAAAAACACTTTTTGCACTTGTGATAGTGTTGAAAAACCACTTTTCGCACTTGTGTTAGTGTTGAAAAACCACTTTTCGCACTTGTGTTGGTGCAGGAAACCACTTTTGCACTTGTATTAGTGTGGAAAAACCACTTTTCGCACTTGTGTTAGTATTGAAAATCCACTTTTTGCACTTGTGTTAGTGTTGAAAAACCACTTTTCGCACTTGTGTTAGTGTTGAAAAACCACTTTTGCGCTTGTATTAGTGTAGAGAAAGACACTTTTTGCACTTGTGATAGTGTTGAAAAACCACTTTTCGCACTTGTGTTAGTGTTGAAAAACCACTTTTCGCACTTGTGTTGGTGCAGCAAACCACTTTTGCACTTGTATTAGTGTGGAAAAACCACTTTTCGCACTTGTGTTAGTGTTGAAAAACCACTTTTTGCACTTGTGTTGGTGTTGAAAAAACACTTTTCGCACTTGTGTTAGTGTTAAAAAACCACTTTTCGCACTTGTGTTGGTGCAGGAAACCACTTTTGCACTTGTATTAGTGTGGAAAAAACACTTTTCGCACTTGTGTTAGTGTTGAAAAACCACTTTTTGCACTTGTGTTAGTGTTGAAAAACCACTTTTCGCACTTGTGTTGGTGCAGGAAACCACTTTTGCACTTGTATTAGTGTGGAAAAACCACTTTTCGCACTTGTGTTAGTGTTGAAAAACCACTTTTTGCACTTGTGTTAGTGTTGAAAAACCACTTTTCGCACTTGTGTTGGTGCAGGAAACCCACTTTTGCACTTGTATTAGTGTGGAAAAAACACTTTTCGCACTTGTGTTAGTGTTGAAAAAACACTTTTCGCACTTGTGTTGGTGCAGGAAACCCACTTTTGCACTTGTATTAGTGTGGAAAAAACACTTTTCGCACTTGTGTTAGTGTTGAAAAAACACTTTTTGCACTTGTGATAGTGTTGAAAAACCACTTTTCGCACTTGTGTTAGTGTTGAAAAACCACTTTTCGCACTTGTGTTAGTGTTGAAAAACCACTTTTCGCACTTGTGTTGGTGCAGGAAACCACTTTTGCACTTGTGTTAGTGTTGAAAAACCACTTTTGCACTTGTATTAGTGTAGAAAAAACACTTTTTGCACTTGTGATAGTGTTGAAAAACCACTTTTTGAACTTGTGTTAGTGTTGAAAAACCACTTTTCGCACTTGTGTTGGTGCAGGAAACCACTTTTGCACTTGTATTAGTGTGGAAAAACCACTTTTCGCACTTGTGTTAGTGTTGGAAAAACCACTTTTTGCACTTGTGTTAGTGTTGAAAATCCACTTTTCGCACTTGTGTTAGTGTTGAAAAATCACTTTTGCACTTGTATTAGTGTAGAAAAAACACTTTTTGCACTTGTGATAGTGTTGAAAAACCACTTTTCGCACTTGTGTTAGTGTTGAAAAACCACTTTTCGCACTTGTGTTGGTGCAGGAAACCACTTTTGCACTTGTATTAGTGTGGAAAAACCACTTTTCGCACTTGTGTTAGTGTTGAAAAACCACTTTTTGCACTTGTGTTGGTGTTGAAAAACCACTTTTCGCACTTGTGTTGGTGTTGAAAAAACACTTTTCGCACTTGTGTTAGTTTTGAAAAACCACTTTTCGCACTTGTGTTGGTGCAGCAAACCACTTTTGCACTTGTATTAGTGTGGAAAAACCACTTTTCGCACTTGTGTTAGTGTTGAAAAACCACTTTTTGCACTTGTGTTAGTGTTGAAAAACCACTTTTCGCACTTGTGTTAGTGTTGAAAAACCACTTTTCGCACTTGTGTTCATGTTGAAAAACCACATTTCGCACTTGTGTTGGTGCAGGAAACCACTTTTGCACTTGTATTAGTGTGGAAAAACCACTTTTCGCACTTGCGTTCGTGTTGAAAAACCACTTTTCGCACTTGTGTTAGTGTTGAAAAACCACTTTTCGCACTTGTGTTGGTGCAGGAAACCACTTTTGCACTTGTATTAGTGTGGAAAAAACACTTTTTGCACTTGTGATAGTGTTGAAAAACCACTTTTCGCACTTGTGTTGGTGTTGAAAAACCACTTTTCGCACTTGTGTTGGTGCAGGAAACCACTTTTGCACTTGTATTAGGGTGGAAAAACCACTTTTTGCACTTGTGTTAGTGTTGAAAAACCACTTTTCGCACTTGTGTTAGTGTTGAAAAACCACTTTTCGCACTTGTGTTGGTGTTGAAAAACCACTTTTCGCACTTGTGTTAGTGTTGAAAAACCACTTTTCGCACTTGTGTTGGTGCAGGAAACCACTTTTGCACTTGTATTAGTGTGGAAAAACCACTTTTCGCACTTGTGTTAGTGTTGAAAAACCACTTTTTGCACTTGTGTTAGTGTTGAAAAACCACTTTTCGCACTTGTGTTGGTGCAGGAAACCACTTTTGCACTTGTATTAGTGTGGAAAAACCACTTTTCGCACTTGTGTTAGTGTTGAAAAACCACTTTTCGCACTTGTGTTAGTGTTGAAAAACCACTTTTCGCACTTGTGTTGGTGCAGGAAACCACTTTTGCACTTGTATTAGTGTGGAAAAACACTTTTTGCACTTGTGATAGTGTTGAAAAACCACTTTTCGCACTTGTGTTAGTGTTGAAAAACCACTTTTCGCATTTGTGTTGGTGCAGGAAACCACTTTTGCACTTGTATTAGTGTGGAAAACCACTTTTCGCACTTGTGTTAGTGTTGAAAATCCACTTTTTGCACTTGTGTTAGTGTTGAAAAACCACTTTTCGCACTTGTGTTAGTGTTGAAAAACCACTTTTGCACTTGTATTAGTGTAGAAAAAACACTTTTTGCACTTGTGATAGTGTTGAAAAACCACTTTTCGCACTTGTGTTAGTGTTGAAAAACCACTTTTCGCACTTGTGTTGGTGCAGCAAACCACTTTTGCACTTGTATTAGTGTGGAAAAACCACTTTTCGCACTTGTGTTCGTGTTGAAAAACCACTTTTTGCACTTGTGTTGGTGTTGAAAAACCACTTTTCGCACTTGTGTTAGTGTTAAAAAACCACCATTCGCACTTGTGTTGCTGCAGGAAACCACTTTTGCACTTGTATTAGTGTGGAAAAACACTTTTCGCACTTGTGTTAGTGTTGAAAAACCACTTTTCGCACTTGTGTTAGTGTTGAAAAACCACTTTTCGCACTTGTGTTGGTGCAGGAAACCACTTTTGCACTTGTATTAGTGTGGAAAAACCACTTTTCGCACTTGTGTTAGTGTTGAAAAACCACTTTTTGCACTTGTGTTAGTGTTGAAAAACCACTTTTCGCACTTGTGTTGGTGCAGGAAACCACTTTTGCACTTGTATTAGTGTGGAAAAAACACTTTTCGCACTTGTGTTAGTGTTGAAAAAACACTTTTCGCACTTGTGTTCGTGTTGAAAAACCACTTTTCGCACTTGTGTTAGTGTTGATAAACCACTTTTCGCACTTGTGTTGGTGCAGGAAACCACTTTTGCACTTGTATTAGTGTGGAAAACCACTTTTTGCACTTGTGTTAGTGTTGAAAAACCACTTTTCGCACTTGTGTTAGTGTTGAAAAACCACTTTTCGCACTTGTGTTGGTGCAGGAAACCACTTTTGCACTTGTATTAGTGTGGAAAAACCACTTTTTGCACTTGTGTAATTGTTGAAAAACCACTTTTCGCACTTGTGTTAGTGTTGAAAAACCACTTTTCGCACTTGTGTTAGTGTTGATAAACCACTTTTCGCACTTGTGTTGGTGCAGGAAACCACTTTTGCACTTGTATTAGTGTGGAAAACCACTTTTTGCACTTGTGTTAGTGTTGAAAAACCACTTTTCGCACTTGTGTTTGTGTTGAAAAACCACTTTTCGCACTTGTGTTGGTGTTGAAAAACCACTTTTCGCACTTGTGTTAGTGTTGAAAAACCACTTTTTGCACTTGTGTTAGTGTTGAAAAACCACTTTTCGCACTTGTGTTAGTGTTGAAAAACCACTTTTGCACTTGTATTAGTGTAGAAAAAACACTTTTTGCACTTGTGATAGTGTTGAAAAACCACTTTTCGCACTTGTGTTAGTGTTGAAAAACCACTTTTCGCACTTGTGTTGGTGCAGCAAACCACTTTTGCACTTGTATTAGTGTGGAAAAACCACTTTTCGCACTTGTGTTCGTGTTGAAAAACCACTTTTTGCACTTGTGTTGGTGTTGAAAAACCACTTTTCGCACTTGTGTTAGTGTTAAAAAACCACTTTTCGCACTTGTGTTGCTGCAGGAAACCACGTTTGCACTTGTATTAGTGTGGAAAAAACACTTTTCGCACTTGTGTTAGTGTTGAAAAACCACTTTTCGCACTTGTGTTAGTGTTGAAAAACCACTTTTCGCCCTTGTGTTGGTGCAGGAAACCACTTTTGCACTTGTATTAGTGTGGAAAAACCACTTTTCGCACTTGTGTTAGTGTTGAAAAACCACTTTTTGCACTTGTGTTGGTGCAGGAAACCACTTTTGCACTTGTATTAGTGTGGAAAAAACACTTTTCGCACTTGTGTTAGTGTTGAAAAACCACTTTTCGCCCTTGTGTTGGTGCAGGAAACCACTTTTGCACTTGTATTAGTGTGGAAAAACCACTTTTCGCACTTGTGTTAGTGTTGAAAAACCACTTTTTGCACTTGTGTTGGTGCAGGAAACCACTTTTGCACTTGTATTAGTGTGGAAAAAACACTTTTCGCACTTGTGTTAGTGTTGAAAAAACACTTTTCGCACTTGTGTTCGTGTTGAAAAACCACTTTTCGCACTTGTGTTAGTGTTGATAAACCACTTTTCGCACTTGTGTTGGTGCAGGAAACCACTTTTGCACTTGTATTAGTGTGGAAAACCACTTTTTGCACTTGTGTTAGTGTTGAAAAACCACTTTTCGCACTTGTGTTAGTGTTGAAAAACCACTTTTCGCACTTGTGTTGGTGCAGGAAACCACTTTTGCACTTGTATTAGTGTGGAAAAACCACTTTTTGCACTTGTGTAATTGTTGAAAAACCACTTTTCGCACTTGTGTTAGTGTTGAAAAACCACTTTTCGCACTTGTGTTAGTGTTGATAAACCACTTTTCACACTTGTATTGGTGCAGGAAACCACTTTTGCACTTGTATTAGTGTGGAAAACCACTTTTTGCACTTGTGTTAGTGTTGAAAAACCACTTTTCGCACTTGTGTTAGTGTTGAAAAACCACTTTTCGCACTTGTGTTGGTGTTGAAAAACCACTTTTCGCACTTGTGTTAGTGTTGAAAAACCACTTTTCGCACTTGTGTTGGTGCAGGAAACCACTTTTGCACTTGTATTAGTGTGGAAAAACCACTTTTCGCACTTGTGTTAGTGTTGAAAAACCACTTTTCGCACTTGTGTTAGTGTTGAAAAACCACTTTTCGCACTTGTGTTGGTGCAGGAAACCACTTTTGCACTTGTATTAGTGTGGAAAAACACTTTTTGCACTTGTGATAGTGTTGAAAAACCACTTTTCGCACTTGTGTTAGTGTTGAAAAACCACTTTTCGCACTTATGTTGGTGCAGGAAACCACTTTTGCACTTGTATTAGTGTGGAAAACCACTTTTCGCACTTGTGTTAGTGTTGAAAATCCACTTTTTGCACTTGTGTTAGTGTTGAAAAACCACTTTTCGCACTTGTGTTAGTGTTGAAAAACCACTTTTGCACTTGTATTAGTGTAGAAAAAACACTTTTTGCACTTGTGATAGTGTTGAAAAACCACTTTTCGCACTTGTGTTAGTGTTGAAAAACCACTTTTCGCACTTGTGTTGGTGCAGCAAACCACTTTTGCACTTGTATTAGTGTGGAAAAACCACTTTTCGCACTTGTGTTCGTGTTGAAAAACCACTTTTTGCACTTGTGTTGGTGTTGAAAAACCACTTTTCGCACTTGTGTTAGTGTTAAAAAGCCACTTTTCGCACTTGTGTTGCTGCAGGAAACCACTTTTGCACTTGTATTAGTGTGGAAAAAACACTTTTCGCACTTGTGTTAGTGTTGAAAAACCACTTTTCGCACTTGTGTTAGTGTTGAAAAACCACTTTTCGCACTCGTATTAGTGTGGAAAAACCACTTTTCGCACTTGTGTTAGTGTTGAAAAACCACTTTTTGCACTTGTGTTAGTGTTGAAAAACCACTTTTCGCACTTGTGTTGGTGCAGGAAACCACTTTTGCACTTGTATTAGTGTGGAAAAAACACTTTTCGCACTTGTGTTAGTGTTGAAAAAACACTTTTCGCACTTGTGTTAGTATTGAAAAACCACTTTTCGCACTTGTGTTAGTGTTGATAAACCACTTTTCGCAATTGTGTTGGTGCAGGAAACCACTTTTGCACTTGTATTAGTGTGGAAAACCACTTTTTGCACTTGTGTTAGTGTTGAAAAACCACTTTTCGCACTTGTGTTAGTGTTGAAAAACCACTTTTCGCACTTGTGTTGGTGTTGAAAAACCACTTTTCGCACTTGTGTTAGTGTTGAAAAACCACTTTTCGCACTTGTGTTGGTGCAGGAAACCACTTTTGCACTTGTATTAGTGTGGAAAAACCACTTTTTGCACTTGTGTTAGTGTTGAAAAACCACTTTTCGCACTTGTGTTAGTGTTGAAAAACCACTTTTCGCACTTGTGTTGGTGCAGGAAACCACTTTTGCACTTGTATTAGTGTGGAAAAACACTTTTTGCACTTGTGATAGTGTTGAAAAACCACTTTTCGCACTTGTGTTAGTGTTGAAAAACCACTTTTCACACTTGTGTTGGTGCAGCAAACCACTTTTGCACTTGTATTAGTGTGGAAAAACCACTTTTCGCACTTGTGTTAGTGTTGAAAAACCACTTTTTGCACTTGTGTTAGTGTTGAAAAACCACTTTTCGCACTTGTGTTAGTGTTGAAAAACCACTTTTCGCACTTGTGTTAGTGTTGAAAAACCACTTTTCGCACTTGTGTTGGTGCAGGAAACCACTTTTACACTTGTATTAGGGTGGAAAAACCACTTTTTGCACTTGTGTTAGTGTTGAAAAACCACTTTTCGCACTTGTGTTAGTGTTGAAAAACCACTTTTCGCACTTGTGTTGGTGTTGAAAAACCACTTTTCGCCATTGTGTTAGTGTTGAAAAACCACTTTTCGCACTTGTGTTGGTGCAGGAAACCACTTTTGCACTTGTATTAGTGTGGAAAAACCACTTTTCGCACTTGTGTTAGTGTTGAAAAACCACTTTTCGCACTTGTGTTAGTGTTGAAAAACCACTTTTCGCACTTGTGTTGGTGCAGGAAACCACTTTTGCACTTGTATTAGTGTGGAAAAACACTTTTTGCACTTGTGATAGTGTTGAAAAACCACTTTTCGCACTTGTGTTAGTGTTGAAAAACCACTTTTCGCACTTGTGTTGGTGCAGGAAACCACTTTTGCACTTGTATTAGTGTGGAAAAACCACTTTTCGCACTTGTGTTAGTATTGAAAATCCACTTTTTGCACTTGTGTTAGTGTTGAAAAACCACTTTTCGCACTTGTGTTAGTGTTGAAAAACCACTTTTGCACTTGTATTAGTGTAGAGAAAGACACTTTTTGCACTTGTGATAGTGTTGAAAAACCACTTTTCGCACTTGTGTTAGTGTTGAATAACCACTTTTCGCACTTGTGTTGGTGCAGCAAACCACTTTTGCACTTGTATTAGTGTGGAAAAACCACTTTTCGCACTTGTGTTAGTGTTGAAAAACCACTTTTTGCACTTGTGTTGGTGTTGAAAAAACACTTTTCGCACTTGCGTTAGTGTTAAAAAACCACTTTTCGCACTTGTGTTGGTGCAGGAAACCACTTTTGCACTTGTATTAGTGTGGAAAAACCACTTTTCGCACTTGTGTTCGTGTTGAAAAACCACTTTTTGCACTTGTGTTGGTGTTGAAAAACCACTTTTCGCACTTGTGTTAGTGTTAAAAAACCACCATTCGCACTTGTGTTGCTGCAGGAAACCACTTTTGCACTTGTATTAGTGTGGAAAAACACTTTTCGCACTTGTGTTAGTGTTGAAAAACCACTTTTCGCACTTGTGTTAGTGTTGAAAAACCACTTTTCGCACTTGTGTTGGTGCAGGAAACCACTTTTGCACTTGTATTAGTGTGGAAAAACCACTTTTCGCACTTGTGTTAGTGTTGAAAAACCACTTTTTGCACTTGTGTTAGTGTTGAAAAACCACTTTTCGCACTTGTGTTGGTGCAGGAAACCACTTTTGCACTTGTATTAGTGTGGAAAAAACACTTTTCGCACTTGTGTTAGTGTTGAAAAAACACTTTTCGCACTTGTGTTCGTGTTGAAAAACCACTTTTCGCACTTGTGTTAGTGTTGATAAACCACTTTTCGCACTTGTGTTGGTGCAGGAAACCACTTTTGCACTTGTATTAGTGTGGAAAACCACTTTTTGCACTTGTGTTAGTGTTGAAAAACCACTTTTCGCACTTGTGTTAGTGTTGAAAAACCACTTTTCGCACTTGTGTTGGTGCAGGAAACCACTTTTGCACTTGTATTAGTGTGGAAAAACCACTTTTTGCACTTGTGTAATTGTTGAAAAACCACTTTTCGCACTTGTGTTAGTGTTGAAAAACCACTTTTCGCACTTGTGTTAGTGTTGATAAACCACTTTTCGCACTTGTGTTGGTGCAGGAAACCACTTTTGCACTTGTATTAGTGTGGAAAACCACTTTTTGCACTTGTGTTAGTGTTGAAAAACCACTTTTCGCACTTGTGTTTGTGTTGAAAAACCACTTTTCGCACTTGTGTTGGTGTTGAAAAACCACTTTTCGCACTTGTGTTAGTGTTGAAAAACCACTTTTTGCACTTGTGTTAGTGTTGAAAAACCACTTTTCGCACTTGTGTTAGTGTTGAAAAACCACTTTTGCACTTGTATTAGTGTAGAAAAAACACTTTTTGCACTTGTGATAGTGTTGAAAAACCACTTTTCGCACTTGTGTTAGTGTTGAAAAACCACTTTTCGCACTTGTGTTGGTGCAGCAAACCACTTTTGCACTTGTATTAGTGTGGAAAAACCACTTTTCGCACTTGTGTTCGTGTTGAAAAACCACTTTTTGCACTTGTGTTGGTGTTGAAAAACCACTTTTCGCACTTGTGTTAGTGTTAAAAAACCACTTTTCGCACTTGTGTTGCTGCAGGAAACCACGTTTGCACTTGTATTAGTGTGGAAAAAACACTTTTCGCACTTGTGTTAGTGTTGAAAAACCACTTTTCGCACTTGTGTTAGTGTTGAAAAACCACTTTTCGCCCTTGTGTTGGTGCAGGAAACCACTTTTGCACTTGTATTAGTGTGGAAAAACCACTTTTCGCACTTGTGTTAGTGTTGAAAAACCACTTTTTGCACTTGTGTTGGTGCAGGAAACCACTTTTGCACTTGTATTAGTGTGGAAAAAACACTTTTCGCACTTGTGTTAGTGTTGAAAAACCACTTTTCGCCCTTGTGTTGGTGCAGGAAACCACTTTTGCACTTGTATTAGTGTGGAAAAACCACTTTTCGCACTTGTGTTAGTGTTGAAAAACCACTTTTTGCACTTGTGTTGGTGCAGGAAACCACTTTTGCACTTGTATTAGTGTGGAAAAAACACTTTTCGCACTTGTGTTAGTGTTGAAAAAACACTTTTCGCACTTGTGTTCGTGTTGAAAAACCACTTTTCGCACTTGTGTTAGTGTTGATAAACCACTTTTCGCACTTGTGTTGGTGCAGGAAACCACTTTTGCACTTGTATTAGTGTGGAAAACCACTTTTTGCACTTGTGTTAGTGTTGAAAAACCACTTTTCGCACTTGTGTTAGTGTTGAAAAACCACTTTTCGCACTTGTGTTGGTGCAGGAAACCACTTTTGCACTTGTATTAGTGTGGAAAAACCACTTTTTGCACTTGTGTAATTGTTGAAAAACCACTTTTCGCACTTGTGTTAGTGTTGAAAAACCACTTTTCGCACTTGTGTTAGTGTTGATAAACCACTTTTCACACTTGTATTGGTGCAGGAAACCACTTTTGCACTTGTATTAGTGTGGAAAACCACTTTTTGCACTTGTGTTAGTGTTGAAAAACCACTTTTCGCACTTGTGTTAGTGTTGAAAAACCACTTTTCGCACTTGTGTTGGTGTTGAAAAACCACTTTTCGCACTTGTGTTAGTGTTGAAAAACCACTTTTCGCACTTGTGTTGGTGCAGGAAACCACTTTTGCACTTGTATTAGTGTGGAAAAACCACTTTTCGCACTTGTGTTAGTGTTGAAAAACCACTTTTCGCACTTGTGTTAGTGTTGAAAAACCACTTTTCGCACTTGTGTTGGTGCAGGAAACCACTTTTGCACTTGTATTAGTGTGGAAAAACACTTTTTGCACTTGTGATAGTGTTGAAAAACCACTTTTCGCACTTGTGTTAGTGTTGAAAAACCACTTTTCGCACTTATGTTGGTGCAGGAAACCACTTTTGCACTTGTATTAGTGTGGAAAACCACTTTTCGCACTTGTGTTAGTGTTGAAAATCCACTTTTTGCACTTGTGTTAGTGTTGAAAAACCACTTTTCGCACTTGTGTTAGTGTTGAAAAACCACTTTTGCACTTGTATTAGTGTAGAAAAAACACTTTTTGCACTTGTGATAGTGTTGAAAAACCACTTTTCGCACTTGTGTTAGTGTTGAAAAACCACTTTTCGCACTTGTGTTGGTGCAGCAAACCACTTTTGCACTTGTATTAGTGTGGAAAAACCACTTTTCGCACTTGTGTTCGTGTTGAAAAACCACTTTTTGCACTTGTGTTGGTGTTGAAAAACCACTTTTCGCACTTGTGTTAGTGTTAAAAAGCCACTTTTCGCACTTGTGTTGCTGCAGGAAACCACTTTTGCACTTGTATTAGTGTGGAAAAAACACTTTTCGCACTTGTGTTAGTGTTGAAAAACCACTTTTCGCACTTGTGTTAGTGTTGAAAAACCACTTTTCGCACTCGTATTAGTGTGGAAAAACCACTTTTCGCACTTGTGTTAGTGTTGAAAAACCACTTTTTGCACTTGTGTTAGTGTTGAAAAACCACTTTTCGCACTTGTGTTGGTGCAGGAAACCACTTTTGCACTTGTATTAGTGTGGAAAAAACACTTTTCGCACTTGTGTTAGTGTTGAAAAAACACTTTTCGCACTTGTGTTAGTATTGAAAAACCACTTTTCGCACTTGTGTTAGTGTTGATAAACCACTTTTCGCAATTGTGTTGGTGCAGGAAACCACTTTTGCACTTGTATTAGTGTGGAAAACCACTTTTTGCACTTGTGTTAGTGTTGAAAAACCACTTTTCGCACTTGTGTTAGTGTTGAAAAACCACTTTTCGCACTTGTGTTGGTGTTGAAAAACCACTTTTCGCACTTGTGTTAGTGTTGAAAAACCACTTTTCGCACTTGTGTTGGTGCAGGAAACCACTTTTGCACTTGTATTAGTGTGGAAAAACCACTTTTTGCACTTGTGTTAGTGTTGAAAAACCACTTTTCGCACTTGTGTTAGTGTTGAAAAACCACTTTTCGCACTTGTGTTGGTGCAGGAAACCACTTTTGCACTTGTATTAGTGTGGAAAAACACTTTTTGCACTTGTGATAGTGTTGAAAAACCACTTTTCGCACTTGTGTTAGTGTTGAAAAACCACTTTTCACACTTGTGTTGGTGCAGCAAACCACTTTTGCACTTGTATTAGTGTGGAAAAACCACTTTTCGCACTTGTGTTAGTGTTGAAAAACCACTTTTTGCACTTGTGTTAGTGTTGAAAAACCACTTTTCGCACTTGTGTTAGTGTTGAAAAACCACTTTTCGCACTTGTGTTAGTGTTGAAAAACCACTTTTCGCACTTGTGTTGGTGCAGGAAACCACTTTTACACTTGTATTAGGGTGGAAAAACCACTTTTTGCACTTGTGTTAGTGTTGAAAAACCACTTTTCGCACTTGTGTTAGTGTTGAAAAACCACTTTTCGCACTTGTGTTGGTGTTGAAAAACCACTTTTCGCCATTGTGTTAGTGTTGAAAAACCACTTTTCGCACTTGTGTTGGTGCAGGAAACCACTTTTGCACTTGTATTAGTGTGGAAAAACCACTTTTCGCACTTGTGTTAGTGTTGAAAAACCACTTTTCGCACTTGTGTTAGTGTTGAAAAACCACTTTTCGCACTTGTGTTGGTGCAGGAAACCACTTTTGCACTTGTATTAGTGTGGAAAAACACTTTTTGCACTTGTGATAGTGTTGAAAAACCACTTTTCGCACTTGTGTTAGTGTTGAAAAACCACTTTTCGCACTTGTGTTGGTGCAGGAAACCACTTTTGCACTTGTATTAGTGTGGAAAAACCACTTTTCGCACTTGTGTTAGTATTGAAAATCCACTTTTTGCACTTGTGTTAGTGTTGAAAAACCACTTTTCGCACTTGTGTTAGTGTTGAAAAACCACTTTTGCACTTGTATTAGTGTAGAGAAAGACACTTTTTGCACTTGTGATAGTGTTGAAAAACCACTTTTCGCACTTGTGTTAGTGTTGAATAACCACTTTTCGCACTTGTGTTGGTGCAGCAAACCACTTTTGCACTTGTATTAGTGTGGAAAAACCACTTTTCGCACTTGTGTTAGTGTTGAAAAACCACTTTTTGCACTTGTGTTGGTGTTGAAAAAACACTTTTCGCACTTGTGTTAGTGTTAAAAAACCACTTTTCGCACTTGTGTTGGTGCAGGAAACCACTTTTGCACTTGTATTAGTGTGGAAAAAACACTTTTCGCACTTGTGTTAGTGTTGAAAAACCACTTTTTGCACTTGTGTTAGTGTTGAAAAACCACTTTTCGCACTTGTGTTGGTGCAGGAAACCACTTTTGCACTTGTATTAGTGTGGAAAAACCACTTTTCGCACTTGTGTTAGTGTTGAAAAACCACTTTTTGCACTTGTGTTAGTGTTGAAAAACCACTTTTCGCACTTGTGTTGGTGCAGGAAACCCACTTTTGCACTTGTATTAGTGTGGAAAAAACACTTTTCGCACTTGTGTTAGTGTTGAAAAAACACTTTTCGCACTTGTGTTGGTGCAGGAAACCCACTTTTGCACTTGTATTAGTGTGGAAAAAACACTTTTCGCACTTGTGTTAGTGTTGAAAAAACACTTTTTGCACTTGTGATAGTGTTGAAAAACCACTTTTCGCACTTGTGTTAGTGTTGAAAAACCACTTTTCGCACTTGTGTTAGTGTTGAAAAACCACTTTTCGCACTTGTGTTGGTGCAGGAAACCACTTTTGCACTTGTATTAGTGTGGAAAAACCACTTTTTGCACTTGTGTAATTGTTGAAAAACCACTTTTCGCACTTGTGTTAGTGTTGAAAAACCACTTTTCGCACTTGTGTTAGTGTTGATAAACCACTTTTCGCACTTGTGTTGGTGCAGGAAACCACTTTTGCACTTGTATTAGTGTGGAAAACCACTTTTTGCACTTGTGTTAGTATTGAAAAACCACTTTTCGCACTTGTGTTTGTGTTGAAAAACCACTTTTCACACTTGTGTTGGTGTTGAAAAACCACTTTTCGCACTTGTGTTAGTGTTGAAAAACCACTTTTTGCACTTGTGTTAGTGTTGAAAAACCACTTTTCGCACTTGTGTTAGTGTTGAAAAACCACTTTTGCACTTGTATTAGTGTAGAAAAAACACTTTTTGCACTTGTGATAGTGTTGAAAAACCACTTTTCGCACTTGTGTTAGTGTTGAAAAACCACTTTTCGCACTTGTGTTGGTGCAGCAAACCACTTTTGCACTAGTATTAGTGTGGAAAAACCACTTTTCGCACTTGTGTTCGTGTTGAAAAACCACTTTTTGCACTTGTGTTGGTGTTGAAAAACCACTTTTCGCACTTGTGTTAGTGTTGAAAAACCACTTTTCGCACTTGTGTTGGTGTTGAAAAACCACTTTTCGCACTTGTGTTAGTGTTGAAAAACCACTTTTCGCACTTGTGTTGGTGCAGGAAACCACTTTTGCACTTGTATTAGTGTGGAAAAACCACTTTTTGCACTTGTGTTAGTGTTGAAAAACCACTTTTCGCACTTGTGTTAGTGTTGAAAAACCACTTTTCGCACTTGTGTTGGTGCAGGAAACCACTTTTGCACTTGTATTAGTGTGGAAAAAACACTTTTCGCACTTGTGTTAGTGTTGAAAAAACACTTTTCGCACTTGTGTTCGTGTTGAAAAACCACTTTTCGCACTTGTGTTAGTGTTGATAAACCACTTTTCGCACTTGTGTTGGTGCAGGAAACCACTTTTGCACTTGTATTAGTGTGGAAAACCACTTTTTGCACTTGTGTTGGTGTTGAAAAACCACTTTTCGCACTTGTGTTAGTGTTAAAAAACCACTTTTCGCACTTGTGTTGCTGCAGGAAACCACGTTTGCACTTGTATTAGTGTGGAAAAAACACTTTTCGCACTTGTGTTAGTGTTGAAAAACCACTTTTCGCACTTGTGTTAGTGTTGAAAAACCACTTTTCGCCCTTGTGTTGGTGCAGGAAACCACTTTTGCACTTGTATTAGTGTGGAAAAACCACTTTTCGCACTTGTGTTAGTGTTGAAAAACCACTTTTTGCACTTGTGTTGGTGCAGGAAACCACTTTTGCACTTGTATTAGTGTGGAAAAAACACTTTTCGCACTTGTGTTAGTGTTGAAAAACCACTTTTCGCCCTTGTGTTGGTGCAGGAAACCACTTTTGCACTTGTATTAGTGTGGAAAAACCACTTTTCGCACTTGTGTTAGTGTTGAAAAACCACTTTTTGCACTTGTGTTGGTGCAGGAAACCACTTTTGCACTTGTATTAGTGTGGAAAAAACACTTTTCGCACTTGTGTTAGTGTTGAAAAAACACTTTTCGCACTTGTGTTCGTGTTGAAAAACCACTTTTCGCACTTGTGTTAGTGTTGATAAACCACTTTTCGCACTTGTGTTGGTGCAGGAAACCACTTTTGCACTTGTATTAGTGTGGAAAACCACTTTTTGCACTTGTGTTAGTGTTGAAAAACCACTTTTCGCACTTGTGTTAGTGTTGAAAAACCACTTTTCGCACTTGTGTTGGTGCAGGAAACCACTTTTGCACTTGTATTAGTGTGGAAAAACCACTTTTTGCACTTGTGTAATTGTTGAAAAACCACTTTTCGCACTTGTGTTAGTGTTGAAAAACCACTTTTCGCACTTGTGTTAGTGTTGATAAACCACTTTTCGCACTTGTATTGGTGCAGGAAACCACTTTTGCACTTGTATTAGTGTGGAAAACCACTTTTTGCACTTGTGTTAGTGTTGAAAAACCACTTTTCGCACTTGTGTTAGTGTTGAAAAACCACTTTTCGCACTTGTGTTGGTGTTGAAAAACCACTTTTCGCACTTGTGTTAGTGTTGAAAAACCACTTTTCGCACTTGTGTTGGTGCAGGAAACCACTTTTGCACTTGTATTAGTGTGGAAAAACCACTTTTCGCACTTGTGTTAGTGTTGAAAAACCACTTTTCGCACTTGTGTTAGTGTTGAAAAACCACTTTTCGCACTTGTGTTGGTGCAGGAAACCACTTTTGCACTTGTATTAGTGTGGAAAAACACTTTTTGCACTTGTGATAGTGTTGAAAAACCACTTTTCGCACTTGTGTTAGTGTTGAAAAACCACTTTTCGCACTTGTGTTGGTGCAGGAAACCACTTTTGCACTTGTATTAGTGTGGAAAACCACTTTTCGCACTTGTGTTAGTGTTGAAAATCCACTTTTTGCACTTGTGTTAGTGTTGAAAAACCACTTTTCGCACTTGTGTTAGTGTTGAAAAACCACTTTTGCACTTGTATTAGTGTAGAAAAAACACTTTTTGCACTTGTGATAGTGTTGAAAAACCACTTTTCGCACTTGTGTTAGTGTTGAAAAACCACTTTTCGCACTTGTGTTGGTGCAGCAAACCACTTTTGCACTTGTATTAGTGTGGAAAAACCACTTTTCGCACTTGTGTTCGTGTTGAAAAACCACTTTTTGCACTTGTGTTGGTGTTGAAAAACCACTTTTCGCACTTGTGTTAGTGTTAAAAAGCCACTTTTCGCACTTGTGTTGCTGCAGGAAACCACTTTTGCACTTGTATTAGTGTGGAAAAAACACTTTTCGCACTTGTGTTAGTGTTGAAAAACCACTTTTCGCACTTGTGTTAGTGTTCAAAAACCACTTTTCGCACTCGTATTAGTGTGGAAAAACCACTTTTCGCACTTGTGTTAGTGTTGAAAAACCACTTTTTGCACTTGTGTTAGTGTTGAAAAACCACTTTTCGCACTTGTGTTGGTGCAGGAAACCACTTTTGCACTTGTATTAGTGTGGAAAAAACACTTTTCGCACTTGTGTTAGTGTTGAAAAACCACTTTTCGCACTTGTGTTAGTGTTGATAAACCACTTTTCGCAATTGTGTTGGTGCAGGAAACCACTTTTGCACTTGTATTAGTGTGGAAAACCACTTTTTGCACTTGTGTTAGTGTTGAAAAACCACTTTTCGCACTTGTGTTAGTGTTGAAAAACCACTTTTCGCACTTGTGTTGGTGTTGAAAAACCACTTTTCGCACTTGTGTTAGTGTTGAAAAACCACTTTTCGCACTTGTGTTGGTGCAGGAAACCACTTTTGCACTTGTATTAGTGTGGAAAAACCACTTTTTGCACTTGTGTTAGTGTTGAAAAACCACTTTTCGCACTTGTGTTAGTGTTGAAAAACCACTTTTCGCACTTGTGTTGGTGCAGGAAACCACTTTTGCACTTGTATTAGTGTGGAAAAACACTTTTTGCACTTGTGATAGTGTTGAAAAACCACTTTTCGCACTTGTGTTAGTGTTGAAAAACCACTTTTCACACTTGTGTTGGTGCAGCAAACCACTTTTGCACTTGTATTAGTGTGGAAAAACCACTTTTCGCACTTGTGTTAGTGTTGAAAAACCACTTTTTGCACTTGTGTTAGTGTTGAAAAACCACTTTTCGCACTTGTGTTAGTGTTGAAAAACCACTTTTCGCACTTGTGTTAGTGTTGAAAAACCACTTTTCGCACTTGTGTTGGTGCAGGAAACCACTTTTACACTTGTATTAGGGTGGAAAAACCACTTTTTGCACTTGTGTTAGTGTTGAAAAACCACTTTTCGCACTTGTGTTAGTGTTGAAAAACCACTTTTCGCACTTGTGTTGGTGTTGAAAAACCACTTTTCGCCATTGTGTTAGTGTTGAAAAACCACTTTGCGCACTTGTGTTGGTGCAGGAAACCACTTTTGCACTTGTATTAGTGTGGAAAACCACTTTTCGCACTTGTGTTAGTGTTGAAAAACCACTTTTCGCACTTGTGTTAGTGTTGAAAAACCACTTTTCGCACTTGTGTTGGTGCAGGAAACCACTTTTGCACTTGTATTAGTGTGGAAAAACACTTTTTGCACTTGTGATAGTGTTGAAAAACCACTTTTCGCACTTGTGTTAGTGTTGAAAAACCACTTTTCGCACTTGTGTTGGTGCAGGAAACCACTTTTGCACTTGTATTAGTGTGGAAAAACCACTTTTCGCACTTGTGTTAGTATTGAAAATCCACTTTTTGCACTTGTGTTAGTGTTGAAAAACCACTTTTCGCACTTGTGTTAGTGTTGAAAAACCACTTTTGCACTTGTATTAGTGTAGAGAAAGACACTTTTTGCACTTGTGATAGTGTTGAAAAACCACTTTTCGCACTTGTGTTAGTGTTGAAAAACCACTTTTCGCACTTGTGTTGGTGCAGCAAACCACTTTTGCACTTGTATTAGTGTGGAAAAACCACTTTTCGCACTTGTGTTAGTGTTGAAAAACCACTTTTTGCACTTGTGTTGGTGTTGAAAAAACACTTTTCGCACTTGTGTTAGTGTTAAAAAACCACTTTTCGCACTTGTGTTGGTGCAGGAAACCACTTTTGCACTTGTATTAGTGTGGAAAAAACACTTTTCGCACTTGTGTTAGTGTTGAAAAACCACTTTTTGCACTTGTGTTAGTGTTGAAAAACCACTTTTCGCACTTGTGTTGGTGCAGGAAACCACTTTTGCACTTGTATTAGTGTGGAAAAACCACTTTTCGCACTTGTGTTAGTGTTGAAAAACCACTTTTTGCACTTGTGTTAGTGTTGAAAAACCACTTTTCGCACTTGTGTTGGTGCAGGAAACCCACTTTTGCACTTGTATTAGTGTGGAAAAAACACTTTTCGCACTTGTGTTAGTGTTGAAAAAACACTTTTCGCACTTGTGTTGGTGCAGGAAACCCACTTTTGCACTTGTATTAGTGTGGAAAAAACACTTTTCGCACTTGTGTTAGTGTTGAAAAAACACTTTTTGCACTTGTGATAGTGTTGAAAAACCACTTTTCGCACTTGTGTTAGTGTTGAAAAACCACTTTTCACACTTGTGTTAGTGTTGAAAAACCACTTTTCGCACTTGTGTTGGTGCAGGAAACCACTTTTGCACTTGTATTAGTGTGGAAAAACCACTTTTTGCACTTGTGTAATTGTTGAAAAACCACTTTTCGCACTTGTGTTAGTGTTGAAAAACCACTTTTCGCACTTGTGTTAGTGTTGATAAACCACTTTTCGCACTTGTGTTGGTGCAGGAAACCACTTTTGCACTTGTATTAGTGTGGAAAACCACTTTTTGCACTTGTGTTAGTATTGAAAAACCACTTTTCGCACTTGTGTTTGTGTTGAAAAACCACTTTTCGCACTTGTGTTGGTGTTGAAAAACCACTTTTCGCACTTGTGTTAGTGTTGAAAAACCACTTTTTGCACTTGTGTTAGTGTTGAAAAACCACTTTTCGCACTTGTGTTAGTGTTGAAAAACCACTTTTGCACTTGTATTAGTGTAGAAAAAACACTTTTTGCACTTGTGATAGTGTTGAAAAACCACTTTTCGCACTTGTGTTAGTGTTGAAAAACCACTTTTCGCACTTGTGTTGGTGCAGCAAACCACTTTTGCACTTGTATTAGTGTGGAAAAACCACTTTTCGCACTTGTGTTCGTGTTGAAAAACCACTTTTTGCACTTGTGTTGGTGTTGAAAAACCACTTTTCGCACTTGTGTTAGTGTTGAAAAACCACTTTTCGCACTTGTGTTGGTGTTGAAAAACCACTTTTCGCACTTGTGTTAGTGTTGAAAAACCACTTTTCGCACTTGTGTTGGTGCAGGAAACCACTTTTGCACTTGTATTAGTGTGGAAAAACCACTTTTTGCACTTGTGTTAGTGTTGAAAAACCACTTTTCGCACTTGTGTTAGTGTTGAAAAACCACTTTTCGCACTTGTGTTGGTGCAGGAAACCACTTTTGCACTTGTATTAGTGTGGAAAAAACACTTTTCGCACTTGTGTTAGTGTTGAAAAAACACTTTTCGCACTTGTGTTCGTGTTGAAAAACCACTTTTCGCACTTGTGTTAGTGTTGATAAACCACTTTTCGCACTTGTGTTGGTGCAGGAAACCACTTTTGCACTTGTATTAGTGTGGAAAACCACTTTTTGCACTTGTGTTAGTGTTGAAAAACCACTTTTCGCACTTGTGTTAGTGTTGAAAAACCACTTTTCGCACTTGTGTTGGTGCAGGAAACCACTTTTGCACTTGTATTAGTGTGGAAAAACCACTTTTTGCACTTGTGTAATTGTTGAAAAACCACTTTTCGCACTTGTGTTAGTGTTGAAAAACCACTTTTCGCACTTGTGTTAGTGTTGATAAACCACTTTTCGCACTTGTGTTGGTGCAGGAAACCACTTTTGCACTTGTATTAGTGTGGAAAACCACTTTTTGCACTTGTGTTAGTGTTGAAAAACCACTTTTCGCACTTGTGTTTGTGTTGAAAAACCACTTTTCGCACTTGTGTTGGTGTTGAAAAACCACTTTTCGCACTTGTGTTAGTGTTGAAAAACCACTTTTTGCACTTGTGTTAGTGTTGAAAAACCACTTTTCGCACTTGTGTTAGTGTTGAAAAACCACTTTTGCACTTGTATTAGTGTAGAAAAAACACTTTTTGCACTTGTGATAGTGTTGGTAAACCACTTTTCGCACTTGTGTTAGTGTTGAAAAACCACTTTTCGCACTTGTGTTGGTGCAGCAAACCACTTTTGCACTTGTATTAGTGTGGAAAAACCACTTTTCGCACTTGTGTTCGTGTTGAAAAACCACTTTTTGCACTTGTGTTGGTGTTGAAAAACCACTTTTCGCACTTGTGTTAGTGTTAAAAAACCACTTTTCGCACTTGTGTTGCTGCAGGAAACCACTTTTGCACTTGTATTAGTGTGGAAAAAACACTTTTCGCACTTGTGTTAGTGTTGAAAAACCACTTTTCGCACTTGTGTTAGTGTTGAAAAACCACTTTTCGCCCTTGTGTTGGTGCAGGAAACCACTTTTGCACTTGTATTAGTGTGGAAAAACCACTTTTCGCACTTGTGTTAGTGTTGAAAAACCACTTTTTGCACTTGTGTTAGTGTTGAAAAACCACTTTTCGCACTTGTGTTGGTGCAGGAAACCACTTTTGCACTTGTATTAGTGTGGAAAAAACACTTTTCGCACTTGTGTTAGTGTTGAAAAAACACTTTTCGCACTTGTGTTCGTGTTGAAAAACCACTTTTCGCACTTGTGTTAGTGTTGATAAACCACTTTTCGCACTTGTGTTGGTGCAGGAAACCACTTTTGCACTTGTATTAGTGTGGAAAACCACTTTTTGCACTTGTGTTAGTGTTGAAAAACCACTTTTCGCACTTGTGTTAGTGTTGAAAAACCACTTTTCGCACTTGTGTTGGTGCAGGAAACCACTTTTGCACTTGTATTAGTGTGGAAAAACCACTTTTTGCACTTGTGTAATTGTTGAAAAACCACTTTTCGCACTTGTGTTAGTGTTGAAAAACCACTTTTCGCACTTGTGTTAGTGTTGATAAACCACTTTTCGCACTTGTGTTGGTGCAGGAAACCACTTTTGCACTTGTATTAGTGTGGAAAACCACTTTTTGCACTTGTGTTAGTGTTGAAAAACCACTTTTCGCACTTGTGTTAGTGTTGAAAAACCACTTTTCGCACTTGTGTTGGTGTTGAAAAACCACTTTTCGCACTTGTGTTAGTGTTGAAAAACCACTTTTCGCACTTGTGTTGGTGCAGGAAACCACTTTTGCACTTGTATTAGTGTGGAAAAACCACTTTTCGCACTTGTGTTAGTGTTGAAAAACCACTTTTCGCACTTGTGTTAGTGTTGAAAAACCACTTTTCGCACTTGTGTTGGTGCAGGAAACCACTTTTGCACTTGTATTAGTGTGGAAAAACACTTTTTGCACTTGTGATAGTGTTGAAAAACCACTTTTCGCACTTGTGTTAGTGTTGAAAAACCACTTTTCGCACTTGTGTTGGTGCAGGAAACCACTTTTGCACTTGTATTAGTGTGGAAAACCACTTTTCGCACTTGTGTTAGTGTTGAAAATCCACTTTTTGCACTTGTGTTAGTGTTGAAAAACCACTTTTCGCACTTGTGTTAGTGTTGAAAAACCACTTTTGCACTTGTATTAGTGTAGAAAAAACACTTTTTGCACTTGTGATAGTGTTGAAAAACCACTTTTCGCACTTGTGTTAGTGTTGAAAAACCACTTTTCGCACTTGTGTTGGTGCAGCAAACCACTTTTGCACTTGTATTAGTGTGGAAAAACCACTTTTCGCACTTGTGTTCGTGTTGAAAAACCACTTTTTGCACTTGTGTTGGTGTTGAAAAACCACTTTTCGCACTTGTGTTAGTGTTAAAAAGCCACTTTTCGCACTTGTGTTGCTGCAGGAAACCACTTTTGCACTTGTATTAGTGTGGAAAAAACACTTTTCGCACTTGTGTTAGTGTTGAAAAACCACTTTTCGCACTTGTGTTAGTGTTGAAAAACCACTTTTCGCACTCGTATTAGTGTGGAAAAACCACTTTTCGCACTTGTGTTAGTGTTGAAAAACCACTTTTTGCACTTGTGTTAGTGTTGAAAAACCACTTTTCGCACTTGTGTTGGTGCAGGAAACCACTTTTGCACTTGTATTAGTGTGGAAAAAACACTTTTCGCACTTGTGTTAGTGTTGAAAAAACACTTTTCGCACTTGTGTTAGTGTTGAAAAACCACTTTTCGCACTTGTGTTAGTGTTGATAAACCACTTTTCGCACTTGTGTTGGTGCAGGAAACCACTTTTGCACTTGTATTAGTGTGGAAAACCACTTTTTGCACTTGTGTTAGTGTTGAAAAACCACTTTTCGCACTTGTGTTAGTGTTGAAAAACCACTTTTCGCACTTGTGTTGGTGTTGAAAAACCACTTTTCGCACTTGTGTTAGTGTTGAAAAACCACTTTTCGCACTTGTGTTGGTGCAGGAAACCACTTTTGCACTTGTATTAGTGTGGAAAAACCACTTTTTGCACTTGTGTTAGTGTTGAAAAACCACTTTTCGCACTTGTGTTAGTGTTGAAAAACCACTTTTCGCACTTGTGTTGGTGCAGGAAACCACTTTTGCACTTGTATTAGTGTGGAAAAACACTTTTTGCACTTGTGATAGTGTTGAAAAACCACTTTTCGCACTTGTGTTAGTGTTGAAAAACCACTTTTCACACTTGTGTTGGTGCAGCAAACCACTTTTGCACTTGTATTAGTGTGGAAAAACCACTTTTCGCACTTGTGTTAGTGTTGAAAAACCACTTTTTGCACTTGTGTTAGTGTTGAAAAACCACTTTTCGCACTTGTGTTAGTGTTGAAAAACCACTTTTCGCACTTGTGTTAGTGTTGAAAAACCACTTTTCGCACTTGTGTTGGTGCAGGAAACCACTTTTACACTTGTATTAGGGTGGAAAAACCACTTTTTGCACTTGTGTTAGTGTTGAAAAACCACTTTTCGCACTTGTGTTAGTGTTGAAAAACCACTTTTCGCACTTGTGTTGGTGTTGAAAAACCACTTTTCGCACTTGTGTTAGTGTTGAAAAACCACTTTTCGCACTTGTGTTGGTGCAGGAAACCACTTTTGCACTTGTATTAGTGTGGAAAAACCACTTTTCGCACTTGTGTTAGTGTTGAAAAACCACTTTTCGCACTTGTGTTAGTGTTGAAAAACCACTTTTCGCACTTGTGTTGGTGCAGGAAACCACTTTTGCACTTGTATTAGTGTGGAAAAACACTTTTTGCACTTGTGATAGTGTTGAAAAACCACTTTTCGCACTTGTGTTAGTGTTGAAAAACCACTTTTCGCACTTGTGTTGGTGCAGGAAACCACTTTTGCACTTGTATTAGTGTGGAAAAACCACTTTTCGCACTTGTGTTAGTATTGAAAATCCACTTTTTGCACTTGTGTTAGTGTTGAAAAACCACTTTTCGCACTTGTGTTAGTGTTGAAAAACCACTTTTGCACTTGTATTAGTGTAGAGAAAGACACTTTTTGCACTTGTGATAGTGTTGAAAAACCACTTTTCGCACTTGTGTTAGTGTTGAAAAACCACTTTTCGCACTTGTGTTGGTGCAGCAAACCACTTTTGCACTTGTATTAGTGTGGAAAAACCACTTTTCGCACTTGTGTTAGTGTTGAAAAACCACTTTTTGCACTTGTGTTGGTGTTGAAAAAACACTTTTCGCACTTGTGTTAGTGTTAAAAAACCACTTTTCGCACTTGTGTTGGTGCAGGAAACCACTTTTGCACTTGTATTAGTGTGGAAAAAACACTTTTCGCACTTGTGTTAGTGTTGAAAAACCACTTTTTGCACTTGTGTTAGTGTTGAAAAACCACTTTTCGCACTTGTGTTGGTGCAGGAAACCACTTTTGCACTTGTATTAGTGTGGAAAAACCACTTTTCGCACTTGTGTTAGTGTTGAAAAACCACTTTTTGCACTTGTGTTAGTGTTGAAAAACCACTTTTCGCACTTGTGTTGGTGCAGGAAACCCACTTTTGCACTTGTATTAGTGTGGAAAAAACACTTTTCGCACTTGTGTTAGTGTTGAAAAAACACTTTTCGCACTTGTGTTGGTGCAGGAAACCCACTTTTGCACTTGTATTAGTGTGGAAAAAACACTTTTCGCACTTGTGTTAGTGTTGAAAAAACACTTTTTGCACTTGTGATAGTGTTGAAAAACCACTTTTCGCACTTGTGTTAGTGTTGAAAAACCACTTTTCGCACTTGTGTTAGTGTTGAAAAACCACTTTTCGCACTTGTGTTGGTGCAGGAAACCACTTTTGCACTTGTGTTAGTGTTGAAAATCCACTTTTGCACTTGTATTAGTGAAGAAAAAACACTTTTTGCACTTGTGATAGTGTTGAAAAACCACTTTTTGCACTTGTGTTAGTGTTGAAAAACCACTTTTCGCACTTGTGTTGGTGCAGGAAACCACTTTTGCACTTGTATTAGTGTGGAAAAACCACTTTTCGCACTTGTGTTAGTGTTGGAAAAACCACTTTTTGCACTTGTGTTAGTGTTGAAAATCCACTTTTCGCACTTGTGTTAGTGTTGAAAAATCACTTTTGCACTTGTATTAGTGTAGAAAAAACACTTTTTGCACTTGCGTTCGTGTTGAAAAACCACTTTTCGCACTTGTGTTAGTGTTGAAAAACCACTTTTCGCACTTGTGTTGGTGCAGGAAACCACTTTTGCACTTGTATTAGTGTGGAAAAACCACTTTTCGCACTTGTGTTAGTGTTGAAAAACCACTTTTTGCACTTGTGTTGGTGTTGAAAAACCACTTTTCGCACTTGTGTTGGTGTTGAAAAAACACTTTTCGCACTTGTGTTAGTGTTGAAAAACCACTTTTCGCACTTGTGTTGGTGCAGCAAACCACTTTTGCACTTGTATTAGTGTGGAAAAACCACTTTTCGCACTTGTGTTGGTGTTGAAAAACCACTTTTTGCACTTGTGTTAGTGTTGAAAAACCACTTTTCGCACTTGTGTTAGTGTTGAAAAACCACTTTTCGCAATTGTGTTCATGTTGAAAAACCACATTTCGCACTTGTGTTGGTGCAGGAAACCACTTTTGCACTTGTATTAGTGTGGAAAAACTACTTTTCGCACTTGCGTTCGTGTTGAAAAACCACTTTTCGCACTTGTGTTAGTGTTGAAAAACCACTTTTCGCACTTGTGTTGGTGCAGGAAACCACTTTTGCACTTGTATTAGTGTGGAAAAAACACTTTTTGCACTTGTAATAGTGTTGAAAAACCACTTTTCGCACTTGTGTTGGTGTTGAAAAACCACTTTTCGCACTTGTGTTGGTGCAGGAAACCACTTTTGCACTTGTATTAGGGTGGAAAAACCACTTTTTGCACTTGTGTTAGTGTTGAAAAACCACTTTTCGCACTTGTGTTAGTGTTGAAAAACCACTTTTCGCACTTGTGTTGGTGTTGAAAAACCACTTTTCACACTTGTGTTAGTGTTGAAAAACCACTTTTCGCACTTGTGTTGGTGCAGGAAACCACTTTTGCACTTGTATTAGTGTGGAAAAACCACTTTTTGCACTTGTGTTAGTGTTGAAAAACCACTTTTCGCACTTGTGTTAGTGTTGAAAAACCACTTTTCACACTTGTGTTGGTGCAGGAAACCACTTTTGCACTTGTATTAGTGTGGAAAAACACTTTTTGCACTTGTGATAGTGTTGAAAAACCACTTTTCGCACTTGTGTTAGTGTTGAAAAACCACTTTTCACACTTGTGTTGGTGCAGCAAACCACTTTTGCACTTGTATTAGTGTGGAAAAACCACTTTTCGCACTTGTGTTAGTGTTGAAAAACCACTTTTTGCACTTGTGTTAGTGTTGAAAAACCACTTTTCGCACTTGTGTTAGTGTTGAAAAACCACTTTTCGCACTTGTGTTAGTGTTGAAAAACCACTTTTCGCACTTGTGTTGGTGCAGGAAACCACTTTTACAATTGTATTAGGGTGGAAAAACCACTTTTTGCACTTGTGTTAGTGTTGAAAAACCACTTTTCGCACTTGTGTTAGTGTTGAAAAACCACTTTTCGCACTTGTGTTGGTGTTGAAAAACCACTTTTTGCACTTGTGTTAGTGTTGAAAAACCACTTTTCGCACTTGTGTTGGTGCAGGAAACCACTTTTGCACTTGTATTAGTGTGGAAAAACCACTTTTCGCACTTGTGTTAGTGTTGAAAAACCACTTTTCGCACTTGTGTTAGTGTTGAAAAACCACTTTTCGCACTTGTGTTGGTGCAGGAAACCACTTTT